>NW_006239226.1:143592-153974 GCF_000226075.1 Solanum tuberosum
GAAGGGGTGATATGTGTTGGAAAAATTGAAAAAAAAATCATTATTTTTTATAAAGTAAATGAAATAAATTTAACTAATAAAAGACTCTTCCCTATTGAGATACTATACATTACTCCCTTATTTTCCTTTGGTCTAATTTATGTATGAAAGTTTGAAACTTAAATCTTTTGAAATAAAGTTTATTTATTTGGAAATTACGTAAAAATATTATTATAAATTATAATAATTAACAACTTAATATATTTAAAAGTTACATACACAACTTCAGTTAGAAATTTTTTAATTCTTTTCGAAATTTCAACGGTGTCACGTAAATTTTGACGGAGAGGGAGTACTATTTACAACTATCTTGCATCATGTGGGTGTTCAGTAGCAAAGGTCAGAACATGGTAGGGTATATGTATATTAGAAGAAGTACAAGGTGGGGAGCAAATCCCACTGCTACTGCCAATCTTCTATAGAGTATAATTCTAAAATTTTCCCTCAAATGTAGTAGAGTTAATGCTATTTTTTTTTTCATTTCTATTAGGTATTTATCTAGATATATTTGAATTAATGTACTCATTTGATTTTTGTTGTGTTAAGGTTTGTTTTGACTTAATAATTTATATATTGTGGCCAGAAAAAAAAAAAGATTTAACTATTGAAGGAAAGTTACAAGTGAACTCAACATACAAAGGTATTAATGGTACTTGTTACTATTTCCAACATCTTGTCTCAAACTTCTTCTCATTTTCCTTTTCAACAGAAATATTTTTGTTTTGTGGTTACAAATTATTTCTATATTCTACTGTTACTGATTTTTTTTTCTTTTGTGTTTGTTTGTTTGTTAAGATTTTTTTAATAGTTTCTGATTTTTCTAATCTAAAAGAAGGAATATCAAACTATATTTATATATGCTGTTCCAGAAGTATATAAAGAAAAGATCTGGAGATCCCTTTTTTTTTAAAAAAGAGATCTGAAAAAAATTACTTACTATTTAGTTTAGTTATTTTCGAATGTCTCCCTAATAAAAACTCAATTATTAAAATCTTTTTGTTTAAAATTATCCATTTCTAATAAAAGAAAAGAAAAAAGGAAAAATTACTTAATTACACATCATTTATTATCATATTTTCTTATTTTCCCTACCATTTCAAAAAATATCAAAAATTCCCTCTTTTGCTCCCATCATCCCCTTTTCCGGATACATTAATTTGAAATTTCATACCCATGATTTTCTTTCCTTTTTTTAAGCCACTAATCTTACCACAGTTACCAACATTAATCCATTTTTGAATTTCAAATCTCTTCTCTTTCCAATTAATGACTTCAAGTTATTCACGAGGTAGATTTCTTTCCATCACTTCAATTTTCAATTTCTTTTAATTTTTTTTTAGTTTTTTCATCTTAAAAGATTATTGAATTTGTTACTCCCGGACTCTTTACTGGAAGATGGGTGGAAAACGTTGCTAATGTAAATAGTTCATCTTAGAGTGCATTTGGTATGGTTCCAGGAATTTCTAATGGCGGTCTTGATACACTTCATTCCATTGATTCAATCATTTTTAGTATTGGGCTTACCCAATTAGTCTGAGAAGGATACATCTTTGTTGCTTTCCATTGATTAGATTGTTGTCTTTTTTCGATTCTTTTGGTTGTTTATCTTTTCTGATACATTTAGGTTCAGATTTTAATGTATCTAATTGATTTTGTTTCTTAAACTAATGTATATTGCCTTCGTTTCAATATTATGATACATTACAATTCTATCATGCACAATGTATCGTGTTCAAATATTAATTTTGATACGTAACATTAATTAGTATTGATACTTGATACAAAACTCTACCAAATGTATCATTTATCATGTATCAGCACAAATTTCTGATACATATGGATTCTGCTTTCAAACAAAATAAGTTACATAAATAATAATGTATCATGCACTAATTTTTTAAACATGATACGTAAATTCGGATTTATACTAAATGTATCTGATACATAACAATTACCAAACAATAATGTATTGATCTCAAACCTAACATCTTATGGGCAACAATTTCTTATTTAATGTATCTAGTAGAAATATAACACTTATCAATTTAAACAAGATACATATATAGTAATATATTGATAAATCTATCCATCTCAAAAATAGTTTCGGTATAATCGACTTTGACTCAGCCTTCGGCTTTGATTAGGACATAGGATATATAGATCTTTTTTGAGTGACGATACGGTGAATAACAATTGTTATAGAAAAAAACTTGAAAGATGCAACAATATCTTGTTAACAAAATTGAAAGGATCTTTGATGAACTGGAGGAGAAATTTAAAATCCATCACTTATGTAACGTTCATAACTCACCTTGCTTTTCTAGATTCCTGAATGTATTTATCATGTATCAACTATTGTTTTCGACTTTTTTCAATCTATTACAATTTGGGTGAGAATTGAAAGAAGAAAACTTGAATTGTTTGAAGCTAGACGGATTTGGAATAAAATTGAGAGAAGAAAAAATAAATTTTGAATTGAAGCTGAGCAGATTTGGAAGAGAATTGAGAGAAGAAAATTTGAATTTTTAGTTGATTGAATCTGTTAAGATTTGGGAGAGATTGAAATCAACTAGATTGGTAAATAAGATTTTAGGGGTGATTTTTTTAGCCAAACAAAATCACCAAAAGCCACCACAAATGACCTCTGATTCAACTCCAAAATCACCACCGAACAAGACCCAATTAGCTAGAAAAACGAGCTCCATCGGAGCAAGCAACCAGAGACCACCAATGTTTTTCCTCTTCCCCTCACCCTTTATGAGTTGTTAATTTTGCACGTGTTTTAGCGAAATACGAACTCTAACTCCGGCGAAGCTACTCAACCAGATCTCATACCAACGAGTTCCAAGCTTCATGAACAACAACAAATGGAGCGGTCAAATCCGATCAGAAAAAAATGCTTCCCTACTATTAACTCTATCTCTATTGTTGATTTCAAAAAAAAAAATCGGTTTCTTTTTACTATTTGTGATGTTGGTTTAATTAGTTAATGATTTTTTATTTTATTTTATTTTTTTCATATTCATTGAAATTGTTTGAAACTTTCTGTTATTTAGTTTTAAAAAAAAAAACCAATTAGATTAGCGTGATTTGGGGAACTCACGTTCAATTGTATATTCTCTTTCCTTTAAAAGTGTAACTAAATTTGTTATAATATTCTCTTTCCTTTAAAAGTGTAACTGAATTTGTTTTAATGTATCAAATTTAATGTATTCGACTTGTTTGTTATGTATCCGGATAACATTAATTTTGAGAAATTTTCGTAAATTAAGAGTAGGGATAAAATGTAATTTAGCTCGGAATTTATGTAAATTATAACAAAAAAAAAAGAAAAAAAAAAGAGTTGCTACTGGTCAGGTAAAGAGACATCGATTTACTTGGTGTAGAGTTCTATAAGAAAAGTATTCATTTTCTATACCATGAATTCGAGTATATATATTCTCTTTAAATATTTTAAAATAAAATTTATATACATTTAAAATTACATAAAAAGTATCACAAGTCAGCATAGTTATTTTGATTCAAAATCTGTTTTAATTATTTTTTTTAAATTGTAGTAAATGGGGAATTTTTTGACTCCAATATAGGTCACATAAATTAAGACAGTGGAATAACTTAATAGTTTAGCTATCATGTTTTGCTTTTTAATAGTTAATTGAAATAATTTTTGAAGTTAAATTAGCAAAACAATTTAATAGCTTAAAAATTATATTTAGGATACTAAAATAATACGGAGAGACTATAAAATATAAATTATAATTTTCTTATTTTAATATAATAAAAAGTATATTCTAAAATATTAATGAAGTTCAAATACTTTTAGTTTCAAAAAATTAAAACATAGACAAATATTTTAGAACGGAACAAACAATAAATGATAGAATTACTATTACAGAAGCATAATTGAAGGTAGTGCGTGCAGAGAAATCACGGGTGAGCAGTAAGTGTACAGTGTACTCACAAGTACGAAATACGACCTTACTTTTTCAGAAAGTTTTTTTTATTGATTTTATTCCGTTATCAATATGGGTTGTGGTTGAATGATAAATACTTTTTTATTCTTAATTAAGAAGTCTCGAGTTTGAGTCCCCTTGGATACGGAGTTGCCTTTATTAGAAAGTGCTTTATCCCCCAATTTGGGACTTTCCGATGTAAATTCGAACTTAATCAGATTTCAATGTGGATAACCGACACCATGTGAAAAAACCAAAAACCAAAAAAAAAAGGATTCTATTCAGTTTTAATTTTCTTAAAAAAGTTAAATGCTGCAACAAGATTTAACAGCAAAGCATTTGCACTTCTTTAGTATTAGGATTCCTTTGGTTTAGAACAATTATTTTATGATTATTTCGAAATAAGTACATCATTTGTAGAATAAATAATTTAAGTATTATTTAAAACCTCAAATCAATTGTGAGATAAAATAATTATATATTTTATCTTAAAATTATTACTATATTTTTACCTCACATCAAACGACTCCTTTACAGTACAAATTAAACGAGACAACATCGGATTTGACCTATATATATCACATAGAGATACAATTTGATCTTTCCGTCCTATTTTTTAAATTTCAGCAGAATCTTTTCAGTCCTAGGTTACCAGGTTTTTTCGTGTAAATCTATACTACTAATAAAATTTAACCCACTCCAACTACCAACGTAATTGATTCCTTTAGTTCTGTCTCTAAAACCTATGTTAGTCCGAATTATTTTTCTCTGTTTCAAATTAAGTGATATTTATTTTAAAACTTGAACAACCTTTTAAGAAAGTATTCATTTACTAACTTATCATTAATAAATATCTTGAATTAGTAATTTCATGGTCAAGTAAGATAATGATTAGAAGAACACCACTTATTTTAAAACGGAGTGAGTATTTTTGTTTAAATTTTGAATCTTTCAGTCCTAGGTAAACAGTTTTTTTCCGTGTAAATCAATACTAAAACTTTAGCAACTTTAACTTCCAAGGTAACTGATTCCTTTGATTCGGTCTGTAAAACCTATGTTAGTCGGAATTATATACTTTTTCTATCCATTTTTACTTGTTCAATATTGATTTAATACGTCTCTTAAGCAATAATAAATAAAATGATATTTTTTTCTACATCTTTAGATGATTAGTTCAATGCTTTGGGAATTACATTGAAGAATGACTATAGTTTATCTCTTGATTTTTTAAATTGAGCAAGTAAATATGAATACGGAGAAGTAAAAGTGGAGTTGGTAGTACTTATATTTCATTTAAATTGACATTTTGTATTTGTTGCTTGGCATTTCCTCATAGTAAATGAAACACCTTTATTAGAATTACCAAATGGACCACATTCCTTGATTAACTATATGAAATTAAAAAAAAAACATTTGATGCTTTATTTAGAGGCCAAAAAAGGCTTTGTATATGTTGTATTGGTATTGTTGATGACATACCAATACAACATTTTAGAGGTGCAAGTTGATGAAAATGATATAGTTAATGTAACTAGATTGAGACGTGAGTTATTTATAATTAGATTATGATTCTTATTCTGATTTTCCTTTTTCAAAGTGGTCCTTTTCCTTACCAACATCAATTTGCAGAAAAGTTGTTATCACACAATGAACCCCCATTTATAACTCCAATATGAGCTCCACAAAATTAAATTAAATCTCCCAAACAAAAAGCTTTCAATTGGCTCCATTAATAGGGGAGAAAAGAAATAAAATAAAGGAGGTTAGAAACTACACTAATTGTTGTAAATATATGATACATGATCACATCCATTTTTATTGACTCTAATTTTAACTAACATGAGTTATGGTAGGATGGGTGAGATACCTCCACTTTTTAATAGAGAAATCCTATTGTGAGCTCTGTCCCTAGAAATGAGCCCTCCAATATGCTATTTTGAATTAGTCAAACTCTAATACATGTACCAGACATACGCCAGATGAAAACCAAAAAAAGAAAAGAAAGAAGGTCTAAATCTTGAATTCATCAATTTATCATCAGGCAAGATAATAGATCAACAATCACTATACTTAGTTATCGATTTCAAGGTGAATCTTAATAGCTCAGTTGAGCGACTAAACTACTTTCATCTTGTTGATGAGAGTTCGATTCCATCCCGTTCTCCATATCCCTTGTTGCTAAGGAAAGAACAGGAAAAACAAAATAGGCAGTTTGAATTCTTGTTGATTATTTTGTAACAAGAAGAGGGAAATGCACATGCAAGAAAGAGATATGGTTAGCTCAAAATGGATAGTACTGGAAACGAGACTCAATAAAACTAGGTGCTATAAGTAAACAATGAGTGTGAATCAAGAAAACCAAAGTATGCAACAATTTTTTCACACTATTACTATTTCAAGTGAAAATTAATGCACATTTTTTGCATATCCCTAATTATAAAAAAATACAAGTTTACACACTCGTAAGGTCCACTTAAAAAAAAAGGTTTCGTATTAGTTGAACCTGAGACATCTAGTCAAGCATATGAGACGTTGATCGTTGGTGGTCCATGTACTAACCGGAGCACGGTGATGTGTACAACACAACAATATGATATATGTGGGGGATGATGGTGACCAAAGGGTTCCACATAGCACATGGAGGGCATGTTACTCTTGAAGCACAAATATGTTATAACTAGACAACTAGTACTACTAAGACAATACTGTAAGGCCCTGCCCTTTCTGATTTAAGCACCAACTACTTCAAACTGCCATCTTTAAATAGCTTCACTTTCTTTTTTATACATCTTATTAGCTACTCTTATAATTTATATACACCCCTCTAGTTTCGTCTCACTTTTCTTTTTAGTTTATCTCGTCTCACTTTTCTTTTTAGTTTATCTCAACGAAGAATGTGTCTCACAAGATTTAAAAGTTTTTTTTTACTTTCTTAAACATTGTGTCAAATAAAAAACCAGTTAAATAAATTGAAACGGATGGAGTAATTGATAAAAACACGCTGGCCCACTTCCAGGACCATGCTTCTTGATATTTTCAACTTATATAGTTTCTATAAATGATAAAACTTGAGGCCAAGGGACTGAGGGTAGTTTTAAATCAAATCTAGATCAAATTGGGTAATACTGGATTGCCAAATGGATCATTCTTTTATTTTAGCTCTCTTTTATCAAATTTCAAGAATTACTACCAATATTGTAGGAATATGAGGTTGTTTACTTATTGGATGTCAAGATTTAGAGTTAATAGACCCCATCACTTTGTGTCAGATAAAGAAATCTTGTCTAATTCACTAAGTCGTCCAATGATACAGAGATTGTAAATAAGACACGCGATCAAGCTTGTAAAGATGATCTACTGGTTCGTTGTCTGTATAAAGATAAATTAGCTAGGCAAAACAGATTCAAAGTCAAATGTTATAGATCATGATTCATAAAATCGATCTCCAAAAGCGCGATTGGACTATCTGAGGATGGTAAACCATCAAACACGGGGTGTTTAGACAGAGACAGAGAGCCCAGAAACAGGATAGTTAAGGTAGGAAGTTTCGAAGAAATATACACTATTGGATCCATAGTACAACATCAAACATATAATAAATCATAATTGTGCAAAATTTAAAGATAAGGATATCATGTACGGTATATATGCACTATGCAGTAACAAAGGGACAAGATATCAAATGAATATGTTTTAAATCCACCAGACATAGCTATTCACAAAACAGAGTAAGTAAACCAGCATCTTATAATTATAAACCACCCATACCTTGATGTATCGAAACAATCTTTCCATCAAGATAGATGTAAGATCTGTGTACACACCATCATCGTTAGACTAGCTGATGTTAGTTGTACGTACTACACATATATATTTTATGTATTGTAAGGTGCCTTATATTATATAACTATCCTACTTGGATCAATTACACCCCTGTTTCAATTATTTCATTTTTCCACGTGATTGACATGTTTAGAATTAAAAGATTAAATGACATTTTGGTATATTTTTCGTATCTTTAATTTAGACCACAAAATTCAAAAGATTTTTTATTACTTTCTTAAATTTTGTATCAAGTCAAAATCAGATAAAACAAATTAAAACGAAGAAAATAATTAAGAAACAAAAATAAATTAGTAAGTACGCAGAAAAATTGAAAATATAAAGGGGATGCCAAAAAACTTTTACGGAATACATGTGCTTATTTAATTGTAGTGGGACAATTAAGTTAACGTCATTCCATTTAGTTTATTTGCTTAGTGAAATTTTCAAGTATTTCACCTTGAATTCCCCAAAGCTTTCTTAGTTTAAAGCCACTCTTAGCCCAAAGTATTGATTAAATTAAAATAGTTGTGTTATAGCTAGATTCTAATTCCTTGAAAATTCCCTCCTCTCTTATTGTGTCCATTCAACAAAACTCGTTAAATAGAATTAACAATGAATTTTACTGTTTAAATACAAAATTTATTTATCGCTTATTTCTATTTTAATTTCACAATAGATTAAAATAATTGTTACCTTCCTCCATAAATAAATAGCTTCACATTCTCTCTGTTCCAAACACCACAACCTCTTTAGTAGCTTCTCTTTCTTCATTACCCTAAAGTTTTCAACTTTTTATTTTAGATTTCTTCAAGAATTTAAACATACAAAAATGGCCATCAGAAAATCAAACAAGCTGTCACATTCTGCAATTTTGAAGCAAATCATAATAAGATGTTCGAGTTTGGGAGTGAAACAGGGCTATGACGATGAAGACTATCAACTTCCCATTGATGTACCAAAAGGACATTTTGCAGTTTACGTGGGAGAAAATAGAACTCGATACATCGTACCTATTTCTTTTTTGACTCATCCCGAATTTCAATGCCTCCTTCGACAATCGGAGGAAGAATTTGGATTCGATCATGACATGGGAATTACAATTCCATGTGAAGAAGTTGTTTTTCGGTCACTAACTAATTCCATGCTCCGATATTAATTGAATATTAGCTCTAATTTATTCACTCTATTTATTTATTTTTTGGATTTTGATGTATTTTCTTCTTTTGTTTTTTTTATCTGACCTGACCTAGGAACCACATCATATTATTTGTAATGTTTTTATGGGTCAGATTCAGATTTGTAAAAAGATCTTGGATATTTTTTCCTTGTAGTGGTGTTAATTTGCACCCAGTGAGAGAAGAGAATGTTTTGTTTGTCAATTTATATGTCATTTTCGATTAAAAAAAAAAGTCTCTCAATCCATTTGCACATAATTTTAGTACATCTTTGTCTGGGAAAAATCCAATTGCACATATACTGAAAGTGGTCTGATTGGTGATCTACTGGTCACTACAGTACTAATTATGTTCTACAAATTTGTAGACACAGTAAATAGTACTAATACTGTTGGTCAAATTAGTTGTCACGTTTTTTTTTGTTAATTCAGAATTAAACTATTTGAACTTTGATTAATATTTTATTTTTTAAATTAAATTGACATGAGAAAAGTTTAACCGTAAAATATTGAGTTGATCTAATTCAATTTAGCTTCGGATATTAATCAAGCAGGCTCTCGAGAAACCAAACAACAATACGGCATCTATCATTTATTGTATTAAATTTTGATGCTGTCATACAAATCTAAACAATGTGTATATATATGCAACAAGTTGTTAGAAATATTCTACAATTTTCTTATTTAATTCGGTAACTTGTTGTATCTTGTCCGTTTATTCAAAAACCAAAATAAGTAAAATACAGAATAATTGAAAAGGAAAGTGTCAAAGTAAATGAGTATAGCAAAGTTGTAATCTGATAATGGAACAATGATTCTTGGAGCTAAATTCGTCGAAAAACAAACGTTCAAATTAAGGTTTTTTATGCAACCTATGATACTATGAAAGTGACTATTACAACTCATTCATTATAATGGAGTCCGGAGCCTAAAGGGCAAAAAAAATGGTCAAAAATTCCAAAAGGGCACATCACTTTTTATTTTAGCCAAAAGGGCAAAATCGCTGCGTCAGCAGCGATTTCGTCTAAAAAAAATTTAAAAAAAAAAAATTAAAAATCGCTGCTTTTTTTTCTTTAAAAAAACTAAAACAGCACATCAAAAAAAAATTAACCAAAAGGGCTTCTGACAAAACAAAGAATATACATCTCATGTACACAAAACAATGCTTCACTACTGTGGATATACATCTCATGTACATAAAAGAATATTAAATTCAGAAAAAAACTTTTTTTTTTAAATTCTTAACCAAATTCGCTGCTATAGCAGCAATTTTGAAGAAAAAAAAGTTTTTTTTTTTTTGAGAAAATATGCAGCGATTTTTATTTTTGTTTTGTCAGAAGCCCTTTTGGTTAATTTTTTTTTTGTTGTGCTGTTTTTGTTTTTTTAAAGAA
>NW_006239226.1:154562-244924 GCF_000226075.1 Solanum tuberosum
TGTTTTAGTTTTTTTAAAGAAAAAAAAGCAGCGATTTTTAATTTTAAAAAAAAATATTATTTTTTACAAAATCGCTGCTGTGGCAGCGATTTTTAATAAAAAAAAATAAAAATTTTTTTTAGACGAAATCGCTGCTAGGGCAGCGATTTTGTCATTTTGTCAGAGGAAAATCGCTGCTGACGCAGCGATTTTGCCCTTTTGGCTAAAATAAAAAGTGATGTGCCCTTTTGGAATTTTTGACCATTTTTTTTGCCCTTTAGGCTCTGGACTCCATTATAATGTATTGGGTAATATCCTGTAAACGACAAGGCTAGCTCACGATGGATTTGGGATAGTCGGAAGGAATTGAATTCATAACCGAACATGATACTTACTTGGTGGCTTAATTAAGAAATAAAATTTCATCTATACTATTAGTTATATTTTTTTGGTATGATATTGATAAGCGCTTGATCGTAACATAATGATTAATTCTTTGAACTACTTTATAATATCCCTCTATTGTCAATTTGTTCATCTTACTTTCCTTATTTTTTTAAACATGTTTTAAAAAAGAGTATGTACATCTTTACTAATTTGATATTTTTATTTTTAACTTGTCATATGATATTATTATAATATCTCTAATTTAAGACAATAATAATCTAAAGTCTTTTATACTTTTTAAAACTTTGTGCAAGTAAAATTAAGACAACTTAGAAGCGAAGGCAGTATATTGTGGTGACTATTAATTAGTTAATATATCGACTCCGTACAGCTGAATTGTCTATATTCCTTTAATAAATAAAAAAGAAACAACTATAGATACTTTGTTCGAGAATATATATATATTAATTACCATCATCTTATGAAGCAATTTTAAACTTTCACATATAACAAACATAAAAATCATATTTATATGTTATAACTATAGTTTGAATAATTGCGCTCCATAGCAAATTTTATGTTTGCTATGGAGCTTTTGATTTGTATAATTTTGCTACAAAACATCCAATTTTTATACAAATTGTTCAGTTTTGTATAAATTCATTTATACATTGTAATTTGTATAATGAGATCTGTATTTATATAATTATAAGTGTATAGGACGAAAATATATGTATTTATATTTGTATATACACTTTTCTCTCGCTTTATACAAACACAAACGCATTTTATACATTTTATACCGAAAATGTATAAAATGACTAATTGTATACCGAAAATGGCTAATTGTATATGGAATCAGATGGCAAAAAAAGGGAATGTTTGCTGCGAATTACAATTAAAATAAACTATGTCTATAACATTTAATTTGAATTTAGTAATTTGCTATTTCATACAATTTTCCCTTTTAAAAATGCATGTAAGTCAAATAATGCTAATTGACTGGTAATTTCTGGTACTTATTAATTATTGACATATTCTTTCGAGGAATGATTTGATGTATCTAGATATATGGTAGTTATAATTAAAAAATATTATTGGTATTATATAAACTGATCGATCTTGAGCAAAGCCTAAGAAATCTTGTCTGTTTCTTTTACTTTATTAATAATACATTGGTTTCTTAATCAACAAAGATTAATTAGAATCCATGTTTTTTAATCCTTTATTTTATGCAACCTATGAAATATAAATTCGAAGTGAGGGGGAGGAATATGTACGGTAAATTCATAGAGCTTTGCCCTCCTCTCCTCCCAATGTCTTATTTTGTCCTCTCCAATACAATCTCACCCTCCTTTTGTTTTACTTCACCATACTCCACACCTTCAAAAACATATTATAACTATCTAGTATGTGAGTTTTTCACGTGAACTATCACCAAATATTTATCGAAATACATTTTAACTATCAGTTGTTTAATCACAATTGTTCAAATAGGAAAAAAAAATAACTGATAATTGAGATGTGTTTTGATAAATATTTGATCGGTAAAAAACTCAGACACATGATAGTTCACGTATAAAACTTAAAAAATCGAGATACTTTAATTTTAAATGTGTTTTTGAACTTAACTTTAAGTTGACATTTTTTTTCTCTTTAAATAGCTTCACATCTCTTCAATATTCCAAACCCCAGAACTTCTTACTTAGTAACATCTCTTTCTCTCAAAGGAAAAAAAGAGAAGTAAGTATTTAGTCTCTCAGCTTTCTTTAAATATCAAAAAATAAAATAAAAAATGGCCATCACTAGAAAATCAAATTACAAGTTGCCACAAGTGGCAGTATTAAAGCAAATTATGAAAAGGTGTTGGAGTTTAGGTAAGAAGCTGAACGGGTACAAGTACAACGACAAGGACTATACTCCGATTGACGTACCAAAAGAACATTTTGTAGTTTACGTAGGAGAGGATAAAACTCGATACATCGTACCTATTTTTTTTTTAAGTCACCCCGAATTTCAATGCCTCCTTCGTTGCGCTGAGGAAGAATTTGGCTTTGATCACGACAAGGGCATCACCATTCCCTGTGAAGAATTCATTTTCCAATCACTCACTTCCATGATCCACTAGTGAAAGAGTTTGAAAGAAAAAAACATAATGCGCCATTGTCCACAAAAAAGACAATGCAGGACATTATATTTTTAAAAAAAACTTCATTTTACTAACATAATACCATTGTGAACTTCTTTTGTTATGAAACTTTAATTTAATGTAATGATTTAATGATAATCCGTATGGATTTTATAATCCAAGTAAAACAAATATAGAGTTACTAATGAAATGTGCAAAGATACAATTAATCCCATCAAAATAATTTACAAGAGAAGACGTCTCAAATTCTTTTACACACATATTTCTTGTTCTTACACTTTAAACATTTTTTTTAATCAAAACAAGGACATGGCATCCAGAGTATCATATCTGAGTTCATATATAAGAAATCATTGACTTTTACTCAAACTTTATATGTATGTATTAAAGTATTCATAAAATATCTTAAAATATTTGATTGTGAATTCAGTTATTATTGTATATTAACTTGAGATTGTTGTAGGAATCTGCCTTTGTATGCGGTTAGTTGCACTAGTGTGCTCTTATTATCACCGATTGTATCGTATATTATTGTGATTATAAATAATATGGATTCCACACAGCTGAATTCTCCTTATTCCAAATGTAAACTACGTAACAAGGTGTACTTTCTTCGAAAATTACCCTCATTTTAAAAAGAAATTTAGAAAACAAATATAAGTCAAATAATGCTAATTTCTTGTACTTAATTAATTATCATGCATCATATTCTGTAGAACACAACCCATTGTTCGTTAAAAACATTGTTAGTATCATCCAAGTATCAAGGTGTTTGTTCGTTGTCTCATTTGAAAGCAAACCCTCTATATATAATCTTTGTTTCTTTTAATTAAGAATACGTTGGTTTCTTCTAATTAATTAAAACAAAGATAAATAAAAATGCAGTTTAATTGATAAAGAACCTAAGTTGGAGAGTAGTTTTCTAAAATTAGTTGACTTAACTATGGTTATTATATATGTTAATATAATATAATTTTGACCTTTAAACTTTAAATAAGACACATGTCTCTCATCTAGACGTGCACTTGACGAAATAAAGGAAAGGGGGTAATGGAGGGAAGCCGGATCTGTTGGGGGATCATAAGTTGGGGGATATTTTATTGAACAGTACGAAATCTACGCAATAAATGTGTTTATCGATCTAGTCGTAGTCGCACAAGTAGGTCAACATCCAGAAATGAAGAAAAAAAATGGGTATAAATAGTTGTTGAAAATTCCTTAATCCCAAGTACAATCAAACAAGTAGAGTATATACTCATTATTTCAAAGAAACAAAGGGCCCGTATGCATGTTAGTCAATCTATGCGCACTGCGTGACTCATTCGAGGGTGGCATTCCCAATAAGATTTTATTTATACCTAAGACTCGAACTTGAAATTTGTGGTTAAGGATGAAACTGTCTCATCACTGCACTACAATTCACGTAGATAGTGGTATATTATTATTATCGATCGTACAAGTATCAAGGTGTTGCCTGCCTAACTTTTGTGTTGTCTTGGGCAAGTATCACAAGGTTTATTTTTTTAATTTATGCTACCTATGAAAGTGAAATTCACCAAGGAATATGTACGGGTAATTAAGTCCTGGAGCTCATAATTAAATCATGTAATTAAGTCAAATTAAATAATTCTAGTTGACTGGCAATTGGCACCATGATATTCTTTAGAACAACCATTTTTTGGTGAAAACAATAATGTTAGTGTTATCCAAATAGTTTTTTCTTTTTTTAAAAAACTTTGATTTGATTTCTTTTAAAACAAAGATAAATAAGAATCGTACAATTTGGTCAACATCTTGAAATACGATGTAGTGAATGAATCTTTCAACTTCACCTAGAAATTACCCAAACTCCACAAAGCTTGCCTAGGACAACTCTTAACCAAAAATAGGTGTGTTTCGACATAAGTGATTTATCTCATAGTAGATTCTAATTTTATTGTGGTACGACAAAATACAATTATTTTCTTGCACCCTCTGAGACCTCGAACAATATATTTGAAATTCTTTTAGTGCATACTTTATTTGGGAAAGTCCAACTATTAAAACTGGTAACATTCTTTTTGAATCGTAATCTACTAATAATGCATATATTAGCGTAGATTATTTCTAGCCATATCAATTCTTTGGGATAAAAGATGCGATTTAGGGTTCTACTATTATAATAGCTACGAGAGAAAAATATCCTTGTTATAATTGTAGAACCCCGACATCATGTAGTAGAAATATCGACATTAAAATATACTGAAAACATGGTTAAGCAAATAAAATGTATCTCCTTATTTATTTAAATTTCTAGATGGGTTGATCACATAATTTAACATATTATGATAGATATTGTATAGGGGTTTCGATTTCAAGTGTTTAAAGTCACCTATTTTTATTTTACGTGCTTGACTCATAAAAAATAAATAAAGACAATGACTCCAGGACTTTTATCAAAATAAAAAACGCAAACATGTACTTCTTGACTCCTCATTTGTAATATCATCACGGATCGGAGTATATTACAAACTCTGTGGTGATCAGCAAATATTTAATTTTCTCTAGCTCTTATTTTCTTCATGTTTGTTAGGTAGCAAGAGTTAGGTACTTTATTAGGATTAGTAAGGTAAGACCTAGACCCCCTTGCTTGTACTTGTCCCTGTTGATATTTTTTATTTTTAATAAAAGGCCGCTAGACACTGTTTAGTGGTAAATTTGCTTTAAAACAAAAACAAAAAAACTTCTTGGCTTCTTGTCATCGGTTTTTATCGTATATAAGGAGTTCTTAACTGTTATTATTAGTAAATAATAATTTATTACGTACAAATTTATGTCATTCCGTATGCCTGATTAATTAATTATCCCAAGTGCAAAACTAGGGGTACTTTTATCTTTTAGCACATCGCACATTTTTTTTTAATGATAATTGACTGGTATTTTCTTGTACTTGACATCGTATTTCTTCGAGGAATGAATAGATTCTGTAAATGATCGTTGATTTATTGGCGTTTTCTTCTGCTTTGTAAATATCTAATTTCCTGCCTACTTTCTACCTCATCACGTTTTGATTTATTTATATTACTTTCGTTTTTTAATCCTTTTCAAAATGAATGTTTCTCCTTTTTTGGGGGTTTAACTTTTCACATGACATAAAATTAAAAGATTTAAAACTATTTTGATAGGTTCAAAAGTATATTTTACTTTTTTAAAACTCCGGACAGTCAAAATCAAACAATCAAATTGAAATAGAGGAAGTATCATATATGCAATAACAATCCATTGGTTAAATAGTTGGCTCCCTAAGTACATAATCTTGTACAAATACATTGGTTTCTTCATATATAAACAAAGATAAATAAGTTTGGATCTTCCTCCATAAATAGCTTCACATCTCTCTATGCCAAACACTACCTTACTAGTACTTTAATACTAGCATAAAGCTCTCAAATTTCTTCAAGAAAACATACAAAAATGGCAATCAGAATATCAAACAAACTATCACAAACTGCAGTTTTGAAGCAAATTATGAAAAGGTGTTCGAGTTTGGGTAAGAAACAGGGCTATGATGATGTAGATCACCTTCCCATCGACGTACCAAAAAGACATTTTGCAGTTTACGTTGGAGAGAACAGAACTCGATATATCGTACCAATTTCTTTCTTGACTCACCCTCTGTTTCAGTGCCTCCTACAATGCGCTGAGGAAGAATTTGGCTTCCATCATGACATGGGAATTACCATTCCATGTGAAGAAGTTGTTTTCCTAGCACTAACTTCGATGCTCCGGCACTAACAAAATAGTGAATATTAAGTTAGGTGTAAGATTTTTTATTTTTTTTGAGTGAATCAAATTTGTAAATGGAATAATCTTGGAATTTTTTTCTTGCAGTACTGGTGAATGTCTCGAATTATTTCCTATTTATACAAAAATCTCTCAAAGTTTATGGTATCATAATCAACACGTAGTACAGTAAGATATTTGATAGAATTATTAAGGTGGAATGACCCAGGAGACTCATGCACTTGGCTCCGTTTGTCAGTTGAACCTTTTTACTCATCATTTTGTCAACCAAACCCTTAAACTCATCAGAACACAATATTTTAAATCCCTCTGACTATTGACCGAGTTTATGTGACATTAATATTAGTGAGTTTGAAATATGTGTGATTACACGCGCTTGAAAGTGAGTTAAAACAATATTTTACTTTAAACAAAATTAAAAAATAAGATTCATCTTCTTCAACCCTCCTTCACCCACGACTTTCTTCTTCTCCACCAGCCTCCCTCCTCTACCCCTCACCACAACCCTCAACTTTCTTCTTTTTCCAGTTCGTTCTTCTTTCTCCAGCCCCACATTCACTCTTCTCCGTCTTTTTTTATTTTATTTTATACAAATCGATAGCCTCAACTTCTTCTAAATTTTTCATTTTTTAGGTTTGAAAACTATTAGTATCATTATTTTATTACTCCCTCCGTTTCAAAAAGATTGGTCTGGTTTGACTTGGCACGAAGTTTAAGAAATTAAAGAAGACTTTTGAATCTTGTGGTCATAAATTAAAGTTATGTCAAATGTACAAAATTGCCCTTAATCTTGTGGTTTTAAACATGCCACGTGGAAAACAAAAAGTAAAATGTTACCAAAAAAAGAAAGAGATCATTTTTTTTAAACCGACTAAAAAGGAAAGGAGGTCATTCTTTGTGAAACGGAGGGAGTAGATGGTTTCAACGAGGAGATGTGGATAATGTGAAGGATGATTGTGACTATTGAAAATTTTAAAACTCCATTGATAAGCTTGGAAAAGCTTAAAAATAATAAGTGGGTCTTATAAATTTGTAAAATTAATTAAAAATTTCGATTGGGCTTCATAGAGTTTGTGTTGGTGAACTTGTAGTTGAATTTACAAGTTAAATCGAGAAGAATTTGATCTAATGGGTATGAATTTAGTACTCAATTTGTGACCAAATAGGAAGAAGATGACTATTTGAAAAGTTTAAGAAATTAAAAAATTGGTCTATTTTTATTTTTATTTTTTTACACTTAATTTCGTACGTGGCACTAAAAAATGATGTGGAATTCCACGTGTAATCGCGTCCATTTCACGCAAACTGACCGGAGGAGAAAAGGGCTTAAAATGTTGTGTTCTGATGGGTTTAAGGGTCTAGTTGGCAAAATAATGAGTATGAGAGTTCAACTGACAAACGGAGCCAAGTACAGGGGTCTCTCAGATCATTCCGCCAATTATTAAATATCCAAATTTTAACCAACAAATCAGGCAATATTTCGAGTTATATCTTGGCCAAAGTAGATAAGTTGAAATTTGAATGGTTCAGAACTACAAAATAAATTTATCTTCAAGCATTTAGTTGAGAGAAACAAATTTTGGTATCTGTATTCATTGAAGTATTTTCTTTAATTTGTGAGTAAAAAAGCACCAAACTTTGTGGTGCTAAGACTCACTTCTAACTAATCAACTGTACAAGATGGATTTCCTTAACAAAATTGTGAGACCTATAAAAAGGGAAAAAAATTCTCAACTATATTTTTAAATCCTAAAGTGAGAAGTGATGTGAATGAAGATGTCCTCTGAGCAGGGAATTGTTACACCACCCATTGGATGATCGAAGCCAAATTCTTCCTCTGCTTGACTTAGCAAGTCTTGAAATGAAGGCTGACTCAAGTATGATATCGGTATCACAAATCTCTTCCTCTGCTTCTCCCCAACATATACAACAAAATGACCCTTGGGAACATCCAAGGATGTTGATGACTTCTTGATTATACGAGGAACGCGAATAGCCATGATCTTTTAATTAAGATGAGCAAAGTATGAAGATAAAAAGATTACTTAAGATCCTGAAAGCACAAGAAAGTTGAGTAGTTTTCTTGTTTTGTAGAGAGTTGTGGTGGTAGAAACTTAACCAAACATGTTTATATAAGGAAATGGCAAGTCATAAAATCTCATGATTTGTGGTGAAGAGAATGACATCTCAATAACCACATGGCTCTGTCTTCCAACTAATTGACATGATTAATTACTTTAGCTCATACAAGTTCAACATGCAACGGTTGGTTGGTCCTACCTCTTTCTCATAATGAAATCAGTGGATTATGATGATTTGTGTACTCCATTAATATAATGTAAGAAGTATCACATGGTTTTGTTGTCCAACTCGTTATCAAGACTTTAGGCCCATTGTTTTTATAACATGATTGAAAACACAGCATCAAATTGATAACAACAGGCAATCGTCCTGTAATTATTCAGGTCCGAACCACTTGGTCTGCAATTTAGAAATAAATTTACTTGTAAAATATGACAACTTGTCTGGTCCCTCATGCTAAACTCATTATGTAAGATCAACTTTCCATATTCAAATTATCGGAGTTATTTCAGCAAATGTAGAGAACATAGACGATGTTTACTCACTATCAACCTGTCCCAATGCCTTTATAGTTTCCAAATTTCCATATGAAGAGTATAAATGGTAAATTCCTTCTCACTTCCTCAAGTGATCAATGAACATATTCTCACTGCAAGGAATTGTGAGACCACCCATTCGATGATCGAATTCAAATTCTTCTTCATCTAGTCTTGAAATAAAGGTTGACTCAAGAATGATACGGGGATCATGTTGGGTTTTATTTGTCCTGAATTTCTTACTATAAATAGGTTTTCCTTTTAGGAAAATGTTTTGGATTGGCTAGTCCTTTTATGGTAGGAAAAAGTTTTGGACTCTATAAATAGAGACTTGTTCCTTCTAACTTAATCAACATTCACAATGTAGTCTTAAGGGCTTTAAGAGTTTTGGTTAGGAGGAGAATTTGTGGGACACAAGCTTGATACGTTATCACTTGTGTGAACCTCCCATGTATTTCGAGTGAATTGGTAGAGGTTATTTCTCTCTATATTTTGTACTCTCATATTTATAGTGGATTGCTCATCTCCTTTCTGGACATAGGTCGATTGACCGAACCACGTTAAATCTTTGTGTCTTTTGGTATATTTCTCGCTTGTCTTCTTACTCGTGGTCTTTCAAGGTTTGCTTTGCTAGCTTCTGCATTACACCTAATTATTTCGGTCCTAACATATCACAAATCTCTTCTTGTGCTTCTCCCTGACATACACAACAAAATATCCTATGGGAACATCTCTAGATGTGGAAGATTTCTTGATTATAAGAGACATACGAATAGCCATGATCTTCTAGTTTAAGTATAGATGAGAAGAACTACTAAAGACCTCAAAAGCAGAATTTTTTTCTTTGAATGCTTTCAAGTTTTGCTGAGAGCTGTGGTGGTAGACACTCTTGAAATGTGTTTATATAGGCCAAATAACAACTCAAAATTTGGCCATTTAAATTGTTTGCGCACCCACATCATGCCATTTATCCATGATTAAAATGTTTCGTAAAATGTATTAAACAAATGTCGAATTCATATGTTAGAAAAAAGCTCAATTATTTGAAGTTAATGGAGACGTTTCTCACTAAAAATAGACTTATTTCAACTGTCTTTAATTTGTAGCTGAAATAATACCATTGCGTCACTAAAAGTTATGTTGATTCGAATATAAGTTTACCTTTTGTACCTAATTATCTGAGGAAATTTTAAAAACAACTTAACTGTTCTTTGGATGCACTATATTTATTCGCTCTAATTATAATCTTTGTCCATCACAAATATAAAAAATATAGTTAAACAGGAATATAAACAACCAAAAAAAAACAGGGGCACAAAACCACAAAAAATTACCGTCAAACAATGATATAGTAACAAAAATGTATCCCATACCTGAAAAAATAATTGCCCCATCAGGTTTCTCAATCTAACCATTAGAATTATAAATAATTGAATATAATATTTATTTTTTTACAATATCAGATATTCAAAGGATAAAATAATTCTGAGAAAGGTAGTTCTACCACAATAATTTTGATCCGGTGCCTCAATAAAATATATAATTAAATTATAATTTATAAAATCAAATTATTTTTGTAAGTGTAAAATAAGGAAACCTGAGTTTGTATGGGAATGGGATTTACAATTTTTGGAAACTTTTTTCCTTTTTTTTCTTTCAGATTCCGAGTTGGCTTAGGAAAGTATGGGAATGGGATTACAGTTTTAGGAAACTTTTTTTCCTTTCAGATTCCGACTTGGTTTCGGAAGTTAAAAAAAATGTCTATATAAACTCAATTCCTAACTCTGTTTCTGTGCAACCAAATTCTTAACTTTGTTTCTCTTCTTTGATTTCTTTTTAGTAGCAAAAGCAAAAATATTTCAGTTATGGCAGTGTATATCAAGTATAAAAGTTGTAAGGATTATGATTCAATACCAATTCTTGATCATTTTATTTCTGTTGGGAATTTGAAATCAAAAATATTTGAATCCAAGCGTTATGGTTGGGGTAAAGATTTCGACCTTCTTCTCACCAACGTACAAACTAACGAAGATTATGTTGATCATGCCACCTTGATTCCTGCAAGTACAAGTGTTTTGATTCGTCGGCTTCCTGGATTACCTTGCTGCCCCATACTAATTAAAGAGGATCCCAAGCAAGTGGTGTGTAAACAGGAGGAGGTTCATTCAGTTAAAAAAGAGTCCAAATATTCTCAAGACGATGATTTTGGCGATGATGTGTATGCAATTCCAAAAGTAGTAATGCCAAGTCAATTAGGCAATCCAGTGCCCACTAGTACTAGTAGTATAATCAAGAATTCAATTGTCAACATATCACTTGAGTATAATAATAACACAAGATCAGCTGGCTTTAGTGTTGGACAAGGTGGAATGGAACGGAAAAAACCACCACCGGGGTATGTGTGTCATCGATGCAAGGTGCCTGGGCATTTCATTCAGCATTGCCCTACAAATGGTGACCCCAATTATGACATCAAGAAAGTAAATGCAAGTGTTGCTGTTTTGATGGCAGCTTTTACTAAGGAGGTTGAAGGATCTTCTTCTTCATCGTCTTCTAAGCGTTCCTATAGAGATATACCAGCAGAGCTTCACTGCCTATTGTGTAAAGGATTAATGAAAGATGCAGTTATAGCGAGCAAATGTTGTTTTAGTAGTTTCTGCGACAGATGCATAAGGAATCATATTATGTCCAACTCTGTTTGCGTATGTGGGGCTAGAATATACTTGTTGATGCTCTCTTGCCTAATTTGACTCTAAGAGCCACAGTAAACAGAATCTTACAGTCTTGTAGGACACGGGTAGAAGAGTTTCCACGAGCTGTTGAAGAAGTAAATATGAAGAAACCAAGTGAATGATGTTAACATGCAATGGGGTGTTGAAACTAGAAAATTAGGTTTTAAAAGGAATAAGTGTGAGATGAGCAGTGAGTTTTCAAGTGTAATTACTTATTGAGGGGTCAAAATATATACCACATTTTGTAATATTATCGAATTCAATACATTGTTTATTTTTCTCTAATATTTTTCCTTTCAAGTTAGATTAGTAATTTTATCTGTTTGATCACACATAATTTGATATCTCCTCTATATTAGTTACCTTAGAACGCGGCATATCAAGCAAACTACATTAATTCGAAAACGAAAGTCTTATTTCAAAGAATACTTTGCAAATGAAGTAAAACAACGGGTTAGAGATTAGACATTGATGGGAAAATAACCTATATGACAGAATTGAATACAGAAAACTAGCTTAGACTAGTGCCAGTTTTAGCCGTGACGTTCTCCAACGCCTCAGGAGTCTGTTGAAATCTATCCTAATGTAGATACAAAGTCCTATCCAAACTAAACAGGCCTTCATCAAAGTTTTCATTTTGAATCCGAAAAATCAATTCTATCCTAACGTAGACTTAAGCACTTGAGAAGCTCCAATTCCCATGTTATAAAGAAATGAAATCATGCAAACAAGAATTCTGAAAAATCAATTGACGAAAGAATGAATCTGAATAGATTTCATTATGTCTTTTTAACATCAGCTACTGAAAATTACATTCAAAAATGGGATCCACGACAAATAGCCCCCTCTATCTAATTTTCAGTAATGTGTATTGAATAGTGAGTCTCTCCTAACTAGAAAGGTTACTTCTTTACAAAATTGTGAAAGGAAAAGCCTCAGAACCTACTCAAGCGAGAAGTAAGATTAATGAACACATCCTCACTACAGGGAATTGTCACACCGCCCATTGGATGATTAAAGCCAAATTCTTCCTCAGCTTGACAAAGCAAGTCTTGAAATAAAGGTTGGCTCAAGAATGAAATGGGGATAACAAATCTCTTTTTCTGCTTCTCCCCAACATAAACAGCAAAATGGCCTTTCGGAACGTCTCCAGCTGTAGAAGTCTTCTTGATTATACGAGGCATACGGATAGCCATGGTCTTTTAGTTCAATATAGATGATAAAATAAGGAAGGAAAGAACTAGTAAGGACTCTGAAAGCAGAGAAAGCTTTTTGTATGTTTGGTGAGTGTTGTTATGGTAAACCCTTCTTTGTATGTGTTTATATATCAAGTTGTAGAATTCTACTGATGTGCATTGAATAGACATTATGTGAGCACCAGCTAAAGACAGTAGCACCTGAAGTATAACATGGTTTTGCCTTCCAACTCATTGTCATACTATTTATGCAAACTCTCATGTGTCCACTTATATAAAACTATAAGAGAAAACAAATCAATCATATAGAAGATTCAACTGGTAGAGAGGCATTTGTTGTACTGTTGATTGACAATATCACATGGTTTTGCTACTCAACTCATTGTCAAGTATATATGATCTTAGTCATTGCTCTTCAATATCAGCAGTCCCTACACCCCCAGTGTTTTTCAGGACAAGATAGAGAACAGAAGATTTTTAGTGATCAATTTGTTAACATTGAGTCATTGTCAACAGCAGGATCTTTTGAGATCGATCAGAATGATGCTAACAGGTAAAATTTACAACAATCTGACCATTTGCTTGGTCCCTCAAGCTAAGTCATTATGTAGGATCAACTTTCCTGATTAAAATAAACCAAGCCATTTCAATAGATTTTGCGAAATGTTTCCAAATAGTAGAGAATAAAATATACTTTTTACTGGCTATCCATGTTATGCAAATCTCCATTAAATTATGAGTCAGTCAAAACTTTATTATTGCTAGAAATTTTGAGTTCATATTCAAAAGTCTAGATACTATTTCTTATAAAGAGTTCATAAAGTGTAATTATCATTTTAACCAATTGAATGAGTTAATGCCACTTTAGAGGACTAGATTGTAGTTCATTCGAGTTGAGCAAAAAAATTCTATTGCAATGAATTGATTACATCAATGTATGGAAGTAAAAAGTTTCATTACTTCAATTTCTTTTGAAGTAGATGTGTCCTTAGTCTACCTAGTGTTTCTTCTAACTCTCAACTGTACACAGTGGAGTTCCTGGCTTACTACAACTATACAAAATTGTGTAACAAAAAATATGGGGACAAGTTTCCTTCTCACTTCCTCAATCGAGATGTGAGATCGGTGAACAAATCCTCACTGCAGGGAATAGTCACACCACCCATTGGATGGTCGAAGCCAAATTCTTCCTCAGCTTGACTAAGCAAGTCTTGAAACAAAGGTTCACTCAAGAATGATATGGGGATCACAAATCTCTTTTTCTGCATCTCTCCAACATACACAGCAAAATGACCCTTAGGAATATCTCTAGTTGTGGAAGACTTCTTGATCATACGGAGAATAGCCATGATCTCTTAGTTTTAGTATAGATGAGAAAAAAAGGACTGTAAGGGAACTCAAAAGCAGAGAAAGCTTTGATGTTTGCTGAGTGTTGTGGTGGTAGATACCTCTTTGGATATGTTTATATAGGAAATGGCAACTCATATTGATGTGTATTGAATAGGAATTTGTGGGCACCATCAGAAGACAATGGCACTGAGGTATCACATGCTCTTGCCTTCCAAGTATTGAAAACTTTGTGGTGTTGGTTAAAGAACAATAGGCCCTACCTTATTTTGAAACTTGGAAGAGCCATTTGGATTGGACATCAGTTAAAGACAATGATATATTAGTAATCACATGGTCCTGCCTTCCAGCTAGTTGACATGATTAATTGCTTTAGCATATATAAGTTCAAGTTCAATAGGTCCTACACATTTATTTCCTATAGGGAACAAAGGATCTCTAAGAATCAAATCCATAAATATTGCTGGTAGCTTATGAGGATATCTAGGAATTAACCATACCCCAGATGCAAACTTTGTGTCCACTGACAATATTATTACAAGATCAGAACATAAGTAAGATGGAATTTATAACAGACTATGTGGCATAGGAATCTTAGAAAGAGACGTTGTAATCTCTAATGCTTTCATGATTAATAAGAATGCAGCCTAAGATAATCTTCAAAAGTGGGTGAAAGAAATGAAGCTAATTAACTGAAACATGCACTAGGAAAATTCAGCTCTTATTCAGGTCAGGGACAAGTGGCAGGAATGGTTTACCTTCTTTTAACTCCCCATCGCGTGTACATGTGCACTCCCCTTGAGCTTGCAATTTGCTATTCCAGATGTTAACAAGTTCCCTTTTCACACTTGGCCTGAAGAGAGAAACATCAGGTCGTGTTTGTTACTGACATATTTAATTGAGATAATATCTGAAAGAGACCTAATAACCCTCCCAAGAAATTGGATAACACTACCTTTCATCACAGAAGTAACCGTCACCACAACTTGGAGTGAAAGATTGATCACATTGATGGGATGACTGCTGTGGAATCTCCCAGCTGATATCTTCTACAGAATGATGCAGTCTACTAACTGCTATAGTTTCCGCACGAAGGAAAAGAACATTAATTAGTTGCACAAGTTTTCTGTCATCATACTTCTTAACAGTTTACACTTCTATAATGAAACAATAGTGAGTTTCTCAAGGTTCAAATCCCAGAGTTAGGTACTACAATCTGAACATTGCTTGGTCCCTCAAGCTGTCATTATGTAGGATCAACTTTCCTGATTAAAATAAACCAAGCCATTTCAATAGATTTTGCGAAATATTTCCAAATAGAGAATACAATATTTTTTTACTGGCATAATATGTGTCTGTCGATGCAAATCTCCATTAAATTATGAGTCAGTCAAAACCTTATTATGGCTAGAAATTTGAGTTCATATTCAAAAGAATAGATACTATTTCTTATGAAGAGTTGATAAAGTGTAATTATCATTTGTACCAATTGAATGAGGCATGCCACTTAAGAGGACTAGATTGTAGCTCATTCTGATTAACAAACCATGAGAGTTGAGCAAAAAAATTCTATTGCAATGAATTGATTACATCAATGTATGGAAGTAAAAAGTTTCATTACTTCAATTTCTTTTGAAGTAGATGTGTCCTTAGTCTACCTAGTGTTTCTTCTAACTCTCAACTGTACACAGTGGAGTTCCTGGCTTACTACAACTATACAAAATTGTGTAACAAAAAATATGGGGACAAGTTTCCTTCTCACTTCCTCAATCGAGATGTGAGATCGGTGAACAAATCCTCACTGCAGGGAATAGTCACACCACCCATTGGATGGTCGAAGCCAAATTCTTCCTCAGCTTGACTAAGCAAGTCTTGAAACAAAGGTTCACTCAAGAATGATATGGGGATCACAAATCTCTTTTTCTGCATCTCTCCAACATACACAGCAAAATGACCCTTAGGAATATCTCTAGTTGTGGAAGACTTCTTGATCATACGGAGAATAGCCATGATCTCTTAGTTTTAGTATAGATGAGAAAAAAAGGACTGTAAGGGAACTCAAAAGCAGAGAAAGCTTTGATGTTTGCTGAGTGTTGTGGTGGTAGATACCTCTTTGGATATGTTTATATAGGAAATGGCAACTCATGCTGATGTTGTATTGAATAGGAATTTGTGGGCACCATCAGAAGACAATGGCACTGAGGTATCACATGCTCTTGCCTTCCAAGTATTGAAAACTTTGTGGTATTAGTTGAAGAACAATAGGCCCTACCTTTTTTGAAACTTGGAAAGAAGCATGATTCATTACAGAATTTTTAAGAAGTGATGAGAAGTCATAAAATCTCATGATATGTGATGAAGAGCCATTTGGATTGGGCATCACATGGTCATGCCTTCCACTAGTTGACATGATTAATTGGTTTAGCTCATATAAGATTAAGTTCAATAGGTCCTACATATATTTTCCTATAGGGAACAAAGGATCTTTAAGAATCAAATCCATAAATATTGCTGGTAGCTTATGATGATTTCTAGGAATAAAACATACCCAGATGCAAGCTTTGTGTCCACTTATATAAAAACTATAAGAGAAAAGAAGTCAAAAATATGAAAGATTGACACGGTTTGCACTGTTTATTGACAATAGCACATGAAGTATCACATTGTCTTGTTGCTCAATTCATTGTCTAATACTCCCTCCATCTCATTTTATATGAGGTAATTTGACTCGGCACGGAGTTTGAAAGAAAGGAAGACTTTTAAAACTTGTGGTCCAAAATAAATGTTAGAAATTTGTGTGGCTGTAAATCATTTCATTAAGGGTAAAATAAACATTTTATAGTTGAAATGTTATTTAATATAGAAATGTGTCATTCTTTTTGGAACTGACTAAAAAGGAAAGTAAGTCACATAAATTGGGACAGATAGAGTATATATGATTTTACCCAGCAGACCCCAGTGTTTTTCATGACAAGATACAGAACAGACTATCTTTAGAGATCAAATTGATAAATTTACTGCAATAGCTGACAACTTGTAGGATCAACTTTCCGGATTAGAATAGCCCTTGTTATTTCAATAGATTTTGAAAAGTGTTACCAAATAGAAATGTTTATTGACTATCAACATGTCTGTGTTTGCAAATGTACATTAAAATTACGAGTCGTTCAAAACCATAGTATTGGCAGAAATTGGAGTCCATATTCAAGAAAAGTATAAATATGGAGTATATATTATTAAGAGTTAATCAATTTACATCCAGTTTCTATTGCATTCAGTTGAACTCAGTACTTCCACATTACTGCAGAATGGCAGATCTAGTACATGTTGAGTTATACTTCATTGTATGATGGACACTACCAAGTGTATTTGACTTATTTGGAACCACTAAGTGTAATTATTACCAATAGAATGAGCTGTGGGACTTTAGAAGACTAGATTCTGACTAACAAACAATGAGAGTTGAGCAAAAAATTTCTGTTGCAATGAATTGATTACATCAATGTATGGTATAGAATGAAACCATGTAAGTAAGAAGTTTCATTACTTCAATTTCTTTTGAAGTAGAAAAATGTGTCCTTAGTCTACCTAGTGTTTCTTCTAACTCTCAACTGTACACAGTGTCTATCCTGGCTTACTACAACTATACAAAATTGTATAATTAAAAAATGGGGACTGGGTTCCTTCTCACTTCCGCAATCGAGATGTGAGATCGATGAACAAATCCTCGCTGCAGGGAATAGTCACACCGCCCATTGGATGGTCGAAGCCAAATTCTTCCTCAGATTGACTAAGCAAGTTTTGAAATAAAGGTTCGCTCAAGAATGATATGGGGATCACAAATCTCTTTTTCTGCATCTCCCCAACATACACAGCAAAATGACCCTTGGGAATATCTCTAGTTGCAGAAGACTTCTTGATCATACGAAGAATAGCCATGATCTCTTAGTTTTAGTATAGATGAGAAAAAAAGAAGGATTGTAAGGTTACTCAAAAGCAGAGAAAGCTTTGATGTTTGCTGAGTGTTGTGGTGGTCGATACCTCTTTAGTTATGTTTATATAGGAAATGGCAACTCATGTTGATGTGTGTTGAATAGGAATGTGTGGGTACCAGCAGAAGACAATGGCACTGTAGTATCACATGCTCTTGCCTTCCAAGTATTGAAAACTTTGTGGTGTTGGTTAAAGAACAATAGGCCCTACCTTATTTTGAAACTTGGAAAGAGCCATTTGGATTGGACATCAGTTAAAGTCTTAAAGACAATGATATATTAGTAATCACGTGGTCCTGCCTTCCAGCTAGTTGACATGATTAATTGCTTTAGCAATAGGTCCTCACATATTTTCCTATAGGGAACAAAGGATCTCTAAGAATCAAATCCATAAATATTGCTGGTAGCTTATGAGGATATCTAGGAATTAACCATACCCCAGATGCAAACTTTGTGTCCACTTATATAAAAAGGATAAGAGATAAAAAGTTGGCTTATTAAAATTCAGAGCCAGAGGGAGTATTATATATGCAAAGAACAATCCATTGACCATTGGTTAAATAGTTGGCTCCCTAAGTACATAATCTTGTTTGCTATCTTTTACAAGTACATTGGTTTCTTCATAAACAAAGATAAATAAGTTGGGATCTTCCTCCATAAATAGCTTCCCATCTCTATATCCCAAACACAACCATTTGTACTTTTTTAGTAGCATTAAGCTCTCAAATTTCTTCAAGAAAACATACAAAAATGGCCCTCAGAAAATCAAACAAGTTATCACAAGCTGCAGTTTTGAAGCAAATTATGAATAGGTATTCAAATTTGGGTATGCTGAGATTTATATTTGCTAATGAGTCCAACCAAATGATCCCTAAGAGAAACAATCATTCAAGTAAATGAATTATAAGGAAATTCATGAGAAACCAAAAATGGCCGATAATGCGAAGGACAAAATAGACCTGATCAGTTACATCAGGTGCTTTGCTCGCCACAATCGGAATAAACTTCTTGTCAACATGTTGGAGAACTTTGGCACCCTCCGGGCAGTTTTTATCAATGGTATCAGGAACCAATGAATCGCCAACAAAATGCAAGACGCCAGAAGTGACATTGAGTATAGTATCTAGATTCTTATGATTCTCTGTTCCAGAACTGCTCTGCATCTCATACTGGAAAAGGTAAAAGTTCATCATCTTGTCCATATAGCTAAGGTACTCAACTGTAATCTATGGACGGAAGTCCCTCCATTTTGTCCCAGAATCCAAGAAACTTTGAATAAACATAAGCAAGATCCCTACAAAGCTAATGAAGGCTGTGGAAGCTTACTGTAGGAGCTATATATGGGATTAATGTGATAACCAAGAAGGCCTTGGTGTCCTGGGAGAGAGTTTGTACCCCTAAATCCATAGGTGGACTAAATCTCATCAATCTCAACTTATGAAATAGAGCGGCAATTGCAAAAAATCACTGGGACCTTGCTCACAAGTTGGATAAGCTACGGATAAGGTGGATCCACTCTTATTATATAAAATATCAGCATATCAATACTATGCCTATTCCACAACAAGCTTCCTGGTTGGTAAGGAAGATAATTTAAGCAAGGACTGTGATAGACCAGAGTCAAATAGTTCCCAAAGGAACTAGCAGTATCATCAGGCAAATGTATATCCAGCTTATTGGCCAACAACCAAGAATCGAATGGAAATGTTTTATGTTTAAAAATGACCCAAGTGGCAAAGCCATATTCACTATGTGGCTGCAGTTTCAGAATAGATTACTCACCGGCTATAAACTGTCGAGTTGGGGAATGGATGTGGGAAACACTTGTGTATTTTGCCAGGGACATGATGAAAGTAGAGATCATTTGTTTGCTGAATGTTCCTTCAGGAGAAATGTATGGAGCAGGCTATTGATGTGGCTACACGGTCGACCACACAAAGCAATGACGTGGCAGCAACACTTCACTTGGGCAATGAGGAATGCAAAAGGTAGACCGTAGAAGCAAGGATTTTTAGAGTGGTTTATGCTGAGATAATCCATGGAGTATGGGGGGGAAGAAACATGCGCATATTTCAGAAAATAACTAAAAGACCTGAAGATATTGCTAGGCACATAGCTTACACCTGTAATGTTCGAGCCAAGATAGAGGCCAAAGCCTTTCTACAAAATTGTAGGTTCTGAGACATGATGATACATCAATGCTATAGAGAAGAGTGTTCGTAGATCATAGGGGGACTAGGTTCCTAGGGAATAGAGCTAGAAGTTTTTTTTTTAGTTTTTTTTCCTTTCCTGACACAGCAAGCTGAGTTGCAATGCTGTGGTTTTGTAAAGTTTTACTTGGTGATTAATAAAATATTAAATCCCTTAATTACCAAAAAAAAGATGTAATCTGAAAGAGACTGTGTGGCCTAGGAGACTTAGAAAGAGACATCGTAATCTAAAATACTTTCATGATTAATAAGAATGCAATCTAAGATAATCTTGAAAAGTGGATGAAAGAAATGAAGCTAATTAACTAAAACATGCACTAGAAAAGTCGGCTCTTATTCAGGTCAGGAACAAATGGCAGGAACGGTTTACCTTCTTTTGACTCCCCATCGCATGTACTTGTGCAATCCCCTTGAGTTTGTAATTTTCTATTCCAGATGTTAACAAATTTCATTTTAACACTTGGCCTGAATAGAGAAATATCAGGTCGTGTGAATTACTAAAATATTTGATTGAGATAATATCAGAAAGAGACCCAACCCTCCCAAGAAATTTGATAACATTACCTTTCATCAGAGAACACACCCTTTACCACATTTTGGGTGGAAAATTGAGCACATTGATGGGATGACTGAGTGGAAGCTCCACGCAGATAGCTTCTGCAGAATGATGCAGTCTCCTTACAGCTCTAGATTCTGCACGATAGAAAAGAACATTAATTAGTTGCACATATTTTCTGTCATAGTTGATTATTAACACAAAAAAGCACTCCAGGAGAAATTACCTGGCATGAGCACATCATAAACAGTTTAAATGTTGTTATTTCCTGCTGCCTTTCTTGAAGACTCAGTTGTGGCAAAGAACTTCTTGTCTTGGTAAAATGGAGGAGCTGAATGACTTCTTCTACTCTTCTTCTTCCTTATAAGCTCATCTGTTTTACCTCGATTTCCTGCGACAATCCATTTATGTGAGTCCCCATCCACCCTAGAGGAGAACATAGCTCGTGGTAGCAACTAATTTTAAGATTCTCTTCACCAAGAGAAAGCATGTGTCAAATCATCTCAATCATAATAGAATTAAGAAGGACCTGAACTATAAACATCCCATGGATCAAGTCCCCTATACTGGCCATACCAGTTTGCCCAATTACAAGTAAAACCTCAAACCAAAAAAATGAAAGAACACCCGTAAAAAGATACTAACAAACACAAACCGTCAAACAACTTATCAGTTGAGGAATGCATGCAACCCTATAGACTACGACAACCATTCCAAGTTATGAACATAATCATTGTCAGTCCAATATTTTGCAAAATGATTACCATATCATTCTCTCCTCAGCATCTGTCCATCTCGTGAGACACCAGATCCTTCAAAAGAAAGTACCAACTTCAGGTGATGAAGTAAAATAATAAATTGAGCAGAATTTTATACATATCAAAATGCATTTAGATCGACGTCAAAGAAACTAATAGTTACCATTGTCATCCACCTTCACAATTCAGGTCCCAATGTCTATAGCAACAGATACCTGGTGGAAAATAGAAACTGGGTTAAAGTTCAACTTAAGAGTACACAACTTATAAGAATAACGAGCAAAAAAAGAGCAGTCCTACAAGGGAGTAAATCTCATGGAGAAAAGAAAGTGTTGTTATATAAGAATATTCATTTGGAAAAAAAAAACGCTTTGATACTAGAATTGAGCATCATACTAAGAGGAGAAAAAGTATATCAATTTTCATATAAAGCATATGCCCTTGTAATCAGAGGTAGCAAAAATAGAAACATAAGAATTCATTGAAGAGCCTCACTGATCAGTGCCTTTTGTGCAAATAGTCCAAGCTATTAAAATTGCATTAAAGCACGACTTGCCATATTCTCAGCAGCCCACATCTATTGATCCTCTAAACATTAACAAAATCAGAAAACATAAAATCCCCCATTCTCTTACATGACACAATTTACAACTTATAAGAAACAATTGAAATCAGAAAATCTAGACCATGTTCATTTCAAAGATGAAAATAAGTCTAGACCATGTAAAAGAAAATGACCACTGAGGGTGTATACGGAAGTCTGTCCAATCGGGTGTCTTCATTCAAAATACTACAAATCACTTCTTATAATTAAACTACTTATTTTTTAAGAATTGTGCCAGTGGGGCCTTCAACAAGAAAAACTCCACATCTTTCCATTCATTGGCTTCATAATTCAGTTATAATTAAACCAAAAACAACACCACGAGTATATTCATGACTTCATAATTCAATTATATAAAAAGGTTCACCTCCATGTGGCGATCACTTTCATCTTTGCCAGTGAAAGAAAGGCCAGCATCTTCAAATTGCTGCACCATATCAGGATCCACCTACATAGCACAGGATAAGTTTTTAGCATACATCCCTTACTAAAGAAATCACATTTTATGGTCTACATATAATTATTAAACCAGTCCACCTAGATGTGCAATAGTTACACCACAGTTCCAAATTTAAAGAAAAAAAAAGGCGGTGAACCTCATATCTATGACGGTGCCTCTCATATGCAAAGCTCCAGTTGCCAAATCTGAGAAAGATATAGTTAAGCCACTTGGTAATATCAATGGGAGAAATCCTCCAGAATGGCTTCAGAAACTTATCAACAAGCATGCCCAATGTATGCAAAAACAATCTATTAGGAATTTCAAGAAAACCAGAGAGAAAAGCCAAAGAACCATATCATTTTAAAAAATACTTGGTCAGAAATCAAAAAGTCAATAAACAAAGTGTAGAAAAGATGACTTATCACATCTCTTTATCCATCAATTTGGGGCTGCATAGGTTCACTGTTTAAACACCAGGACCTGAGAGTTATCCTGAAAGTTCGAATGCACCAACACTTGCATTCAATTTATTAAGGGAACTCAGATGAATTCCAAACCCACTAGACAACAGCAGGTCATCCTCACTGCATGTAAATGAACAAAATCTAAGGAACTAGACAGGAAATCCTTAAGTTAGGTGGTGTATTAAAGACGAACCTTTCAATATCAACAATTTTGAAGGAGGCACTGCGATGCACAAGGGAGATTCCTAGCAGACTCTTTTGGAGAATGCAAGACCCTACTTGGACTTCAAGATTATATATGCACACCAAAAGATCAATCAGATCAGAGTACAGCTTTAGAAGTAAAGTATGTAAAGCAATATTTTTTACTTGTTTGATTTTGAGAAAACTAGAAGAACTTGGAGTGCATTTGCTTCCTTCGAACAGGTAAGTTGTAAAATACATCACGAACAATTACTGCAAAAAGAAAAAACCCTAGAAATTTCCTTATTAGCCAGCAGCAGTCAACTCAATTATCAGGTAGGCTTATACAAAATCACCTGTTATACCAACATCTTGTCTATAATCATCAATTCCAAGGTACAAAACACTTGCCATCCTGTTAACAATGGCCAGATAAAACTTCAAAGACCAGGTTAGTAGTTTTATACCTATCCTAATGTCGACTACTTACTATAACTCAAAAGAGTTTTACCTTCAAAACCTTACAATATCTATTAGGCCTCCCATGAGATTTGGTAACAATTCCAACAAAGAAATATCAGAAATAGAGCTAAGAACCAACTTGTCACCACAAGATATTCTTGAAAAACACATCAAAATAGCTTCATCAGATTAACACAATCAGTATCAATGGTGCCAGCAAAGGGAGTTAAATGCTGCACATAATCTCTGCCAAATTGATTGCATATCTACCATGGAACAAAAATGAACAAGTGACATGTTTTTCTTTTTTTGTGGCGATTAGTCAAACCAATCCTCTCTTAACCTACATATGGTACAACAAAGTAGGGGCAGGTGATGACCAGCACTTTTAACAAATAGCATGTCATTGAAGTCAATAGTTTCCTATCCAGTTCATAGCAGAATGTCTACAGAATCAGACAATGTAATCAGTTGAAACAAAAATCAGTAATCCTAAAAAGTGCTACAGTTCTCAAGTTTGATCTAGTCCATGGTCTGCAGTCGAAAACTAAGAGAAACCAGATGCAGTCCTCTGGTTACATGTGCTCCCACTTCCTCCACTCATCAAAGAGATACAAGAATTTTGTCACTTCCTCAGAGCCTATTCTAGCTTTTCCTTAACCCCCTCATTCTAATTAATGATTTATAGTATTTATTAAAACTGTTGGAGCATTAGTGTAGGTGTTAAATGTTCAAATGAAGTTACTTCCTCTAAGATCCAAGATTAATATATTTCTCTTTTTTTATTACTCCAAAGAATAGAAAAGATACTAACTCAGTAACTCTAACCTGAAGGAGGGAAGTTGATATCTTTTGACAGAAAGGATACATAAAAAAGTATACTCATTCAAACTACTACAAATCAAAGTTAGGCTACAATTTTCCATTTTTTAGAAACAATCAAAAGTCAAAAAGTCTACAATTGAGTGTCTTCATTCAAAATACTACAAATCACAACTTACTTATAATTAAACAAATTAATTTTTTTATATAGTTGCGCAGTGGGTCCTTCAAGAACAACTCCACGTTCTTTTTTTCAATTCCAGTTTCTCAGTTAAAAAAATTCTTGAACATCCTTAACATACACTGACAGGATGAAAACATAACTTGCTTTTTTTAAAAAAAAAAATTTGAAAAAAACAACTTGTTGAAATTTTCTTAAAAGTTCAACATGCAAAATCGATTTCTTGAATTCCAACATCCAAAATCGAGTTCTTTGGAAGAATATCAAGATAATGAGAAGAGTACCAATAGATAGATCAATTGATTTAGGGTTTAGGGTTTTGATCGGACATCATCACTTGAACCATCAAGAACATCAACAAGTTCAATGAACTTTTCTTAAAAATTAAACGCATAATCGAATTCTTGAATTTTCCTCCTTTTTAATGGAAGAATTCCCATGAATCGTGATAGATTTTCCGATAGCCGGTAGCTTAAAAGTTCCGACTCTTTTTCAATAGGCGGTCGGAGGGGTGAGTTCTTAAATGCGCACTAGGTACTCTATTTTATAGTTATAGAACCAGTTAATACACGCGGCTGAAAAATAGAACGCGGAAAAATAACTACTTAATACAATTATTTTTTTATGTTTTTTTAATAAGAAAAAATTATTCATTGAATGTGAAATTTGTTATTATCATCATATAAAACTTATGTAGTGGTTTTGAATGGTTATCCCATAACAAAATATTGGACCAAAAAAAGGTCTGTCCTTGTTAACTTTGAAATTCAATACGATTAGTAATAAATAATTTCACCCACATTATTTTTGAATTTTTTTTTTCCTACAGAATTCTCTCAAAACAAACCCTAACATAAATACATTTCATAAAAACAAATCCAAAGACCCACATTCGTTTCCCAACCCCAAAACAAATTGAAACATAAATCCCAACAAAATATCTCACCTTAAATTTCTCAGAGGTATTTGAAGGCTTCCAAGTCAAGTCATATAACGATTTTGGATAATTTAGGTTCAACAAAAATAGGGATATATCTGAGATCTACTTTGCTTCTCAATGTTAGAAGAACTATCAAAACACATAGCTATGTTGTTAAGTAGTCTATGTATTGGAGAGAAAAATGAGAGACATACCAAATATTAGCCTTAAGTCAAGTCAAGGAGAATCCATAATGTTGAGAGTGTGAAACACGGCTAATGATAATCACAAAATTTAAATGTTGAATAATACTTCTACTTAACAGTTATGGTTATCATTTCAAAAACAGAAACGAACTCTAATTAAAATTATATACTTATATTATTTAACTTGTGCAAAATTTTAATAGAAAGTTATATACTAAATTAATATTTTATACATATTAAATTAAATAGATTTAAAAAAAAATTAAATATAAGAAAAGTTGTATATTAGAACTGTAGAAGAAAAGTGTCCACGAGAAGACTTTAGTATTCAAGATAACGTAGACTTAGTGCTTCAGAAGCTCCGATTCCGCTGCTATAAAGAAATGAAATCTCTCAAACAGTTGGCGATCTGAACAGATTTCATTTGCTAAAAAATGTGGTGTATGTCTTTTTGACATCAGCTACAAAAAAATACATTCAACAATTGGGACTAGGACAAATAGCCCCCTATTTCTACTTTTCAGTGATGTGTATTGAATAATGAGTCTCTCCTAACTAGAACTAGAAAGGTTACTTCTTTACAAAATTGTGAAAGGAAAAGCCTCAGAACTTACTCAAGCGAGAAGTAAGATTAATGAACACATCCTCACTACAAGGAATTGTGACACCGCTCATTGGATGATCAAAGCCAAATTCTTCCTCAGCTTGACTAAGCAACTCTTGAAATAAAGGTTGGCTCAAGAATGATCACAAATCTCTTCTTTTGCTTCTCCCCAACATAAACAGCAAAATGGCCTTTCGGAACGTCTCCAGCTGTAGAAGTTATCTTGATCATACGGATTGCCATGGTTGTGTTGTTCAATATAGATGAAGAAATAAGGATCGGAAGAATTAGTAAGGAAGAGAAAGGTTTGTGTGATTTCAAGTTTTGGTGAGAGCTGTTATGTGGTATGTGTTTATATCAAGTTATAGAATTCTACTGATGTGCATTGAATAGACATTATGTGGGCACCAGCTAAAGACAGTAGCACCTGAAGTATAACATGGTTCTGCCTTCCAACTCCTTGTCATACTATTTATGCAAACTCTCATGTGTCCACTTATATAAAAACTAGAAGAAAAAACAAATCAATCATATGTAAGATTTAACTGGTGGAGAGGCATTTGTTGTACTGCTGATTGACAATAGCACATGGTTTTGCTACTCAACTCATTGTCATTGCTCTTGAATATCAGCAGTCCCTACACCCTAGTGTTTTTCAGGACAAGATAGAGAATAGAAGATTTTTTTAAATCAATTTGATAACTTTGAGTCATTGTCAACACAGGTTCTTTTGAGATAATAACAGGTAATTCCCATTAGTAACAAAATTTACTGCAATCTTACCATTATGTAGGATCAACTCCGTATTCTATCACATTTAGTTGCACTCAGTACTGACACTATACATCTTGAGTTATACCTCACCGCCGCTACCAAGTGCAGCTAGCTTCATTTGAAACCATTAAGTGTAATTATCACTTTTACCAATTGAATGAGTTATGCCAATTTAGGGGACCAGATTCTAGTTCATTCTGATTAACAAATGATGAGAGTTGAGCAAAAAAATTCTATTGCAATGAATTGATTACATCAATGTATGGAAGTAAAAAGTTTCATTACTTCAATTTCTTTTGAAGTAGAAAAATGTGTCCCTTAGTCTACCTAGTGTTTCTTCTAACTCTCAACTGTACACAGTGGAGTTCCTGGCTTACTACAACTATACAAAATTGTGTAACGAAAAAATGGGGACTAGTTTCCTTCTCACTTCCTCAATCGAGATGTGAGATCGATGAACAAATCCTCACTGCAGGGAATAGTCACACCACCCATTGGATGGTCGAAGCCAAATTCTTCCTCAGCTTGACTAAGCAAGTCTTGAAATAAAGGTTCGCTCAAGAATGATATGGGGATCACAAATCTCTTTTTCTGCATCTCCCCAACATACACAGCAAAATGGCCCTTGGGAATATCTCTGGTTGCGGAAGACTTCTTGATCATACGAAGAATAGCCATGATGATTTAGTTTTGGTATAGATAAGAAAGGTAAAAGAATTACAAAGGAACTCAAAAGCAGAAAAAGTTTTGATGTTTGCTGAGAGCTGTGGTGGTAGATATCTCTTTGGATATGTTTATATAGGCAATGGCAACTCATACTGATGTGGTGTTGAATAAGAACTTGTGGGCACCAGCAGAAGACAATGTCACTGAAGTATCACATGCTCTTGCCTTCCATGTATTGAAAGCTTTGTGGTATTAGTTAAAGAACAATAGGCCCTACCTTATTTTGAAATTTGGATAGAAGCATTATTCATTATAGAATTTTTGAGAAGCTATGACCTGGAACATGGACCACTAAGATGAAAAACATAACCATATTGGGAAACATAAAATGTCATCAATTAATATCCCAAAAAAACAAGTAACATGAGAGAGGTCAAACTCTTCCTATCTTTGTTCAGACTTGAAAGGCTTTAGTTATCAAGGATAACAGGCCCTACCTTTTCTTTGAACTTAGAGCAAAGTATCCCTCACAATTAAATAGCTAAACAAGTATTGTCTAGGTACACATCAAATTTTATATCTTTTGACATGTTTTTGTTGTAAGCATTATCCCTGAGAAAACAAAAAAAGTTTATATGGCCATAAGCTTCCAATTCCAAGTGTTTCCTAGCCTAGGTTTATAACTTTTCATTAATCATTATGGCCCTAATTGGTTGAAAAGAATTTATATATGGAGGCTTAGGAAGTGGTACTAAGATCTTAAAGTTGTTGTTGAGATATCTCAACATCACACTGTCACTTACCATTCTACTTGTCATTAAAATAAATATACAAAGCAGAAGACCATCAATAGGCGCCTGATGGATATCATATGGTTTTACCTTCTATGTCCTTTTGGACACTGCTTATAATTTGTGATCTGTTTGGTGGATAATATAGTCCTACTTTCATGACCATACATAAAAAAAAATGAAAAACCAAGTTGAGAAGAGGAAAGAGGATAAAGGTGAATTTTTGCGTCCTGAATGGAAAAGACCACAAAAAGAGGCCAACCTGATTGCTTGGCGTAATTGGTCTACATTGTAGGCTCTACGACTATTTGAAGTAAGTAAAAAACATAACACATTTGGATTCAATAACTTGCAAACAAACATTATTAGTTACTTCTATATAGGCACTCTCTTAAAGAACCATATAGTAAATACAGTTGTGCTAATCGATGCTTTTAGAAATAGTTTGGCATAGATAAATGCAATGTTTTCTTCTCATATTATAAGTCATTTAATCAGATGATTGGACCAACTTTGCAGATCAGAATTGTCCCGAGTTTTTCAACTGATCGAGAGAAATTCTAATAAGTCATCAAACCAGTATTGATTTTTCAAAAGAGAAGAAAACGAAATGTCTAATGAAGTGTGAAGTTGTGAACTATGAATGTCACTTCTTCGATATTTTGAAATTTCTGCTGCTGATACAAAGTTCATTTTTTCTGTTTGCGCCAAATATATTTCAGTGTTCAGGATAAGGTCACAGATAAGTTTTCTTTAGAGTTAATTAACATAGACTTCAGCACTTTATAAGCTCCAATTCCCATGTTATGGAAAGAACAGTCCATGTAAAGAAATTTGTTAAACAGAAATACTAATTTACCAAATTGGATAATGAATGAGTCTGAACTGATTTCATTTGCTAAACTACTGAAAATTGTATTCAAAATTGGGATCGATAGATCCAGCTGACAGTGGTGAGAAGTAACAATGTGTGTTTCCTAATTCCTCTTATGTACAAACTAAAAATCCTATTCTTTACAAAACTGTGAAAATAAAAGCCTCAGATCCTATTCAAGCGAGAAGTAAGATCAATGAACACATCTTCACTGCAGGGTATTGTTACACCACCCATTGGATGATTGAAGCCAAATTCTTCCTCAGCTTGACAAAGCAAGTCTTGAAATAAAGGTTGGCTCAAGAATGAAATGGGGATTACAAATCTCTTCTTCTGCTTTTCCCCAACATAAACAGCAAAGTGGCCTTTAGGAACATCTCCGGTTGTAGAGGACTTCTTGATTATACGAGGCATACGGATAGCCATGGTCTTTTAGTTCAATATAGATGAGGAAATAAGGAAAGGAAGAATTAGTAAGGACTCTGAAAGCAGAGAAAAGCTTTGTATGATTTGAAGTTGTGGTGAGAGCTGTTATGGTAAACCCTTCTTTATATGTGTTTATATAGGCCAATGACAAGTTGTCAAACCCCACTGATGTCTGAATAGCCATTTTGTGTACACCAGCTAAAGACAGTAGCACCTGAAGTATCACATGGTTTTGCCTTCCAACTCTTTGTCATACTATTAATACATTGAAAGTAGTCTAAAAGCATAAGGTCCAACTGATGTTCATAACAAATAACAGATAGAAATTTCATCTTCTTAAAAAATGGTTTAGTTAGGGACCACCTCCAGCCACTAGCTTCTTGAAGATTTTTTTTATAAAACTTGATCATCCATAGTGCTAAAGCAAAGGGATCAGGATACTTAGAGAATGATACTTTTGAGAAAGAAACTGATTATGTAAGAAAAATATACTCAAGGTTGAGGATCGAACCATAAACCTCTCAGTAACAGTAAACCATGATTTATTGATATAGTTAGAAAATCTAAATATCTCAATTCAGATTAGCAAGTCATGAGAGTTGAGAAAAAAAATTATATTGCAATGAATTGATTACATTCAATATATGGAATAGAATGGTTGAACCATAGAAGTAAAAAGCTTTATTACTTCAATTTCTTTTGAAGTAGAAAAATGTGTCCTCAGTCTTCCTAGAGTTTCTTCTAACTCTGAACTGTACATAGTGGAGATCCTGTTTTACAACTACACAAAATTGTCTCACTTCCGCAAGCGAGATGTGAGATCAATGAACAAATCCTCACTGCAGGGAATTGTCACACCACCCATTGGATGGTCGAAGCCGAATTCTTCCTCAGCTTGACTGAGCAATTCTTGAAATAAAGGCTGACTCAAGAATGATACTGGGATCACATATCTCATCTTCTGTTTCTCCCCGACATACACAGCAAATGGCTCTTTGGAACATCTCCAGTTGTAGAAGATTTCTTGATTATACAAGGCATACGAATAACCATGATCTTTTAGTTTTAATACAGATGAGCGAAAAAAGAAAGAGGAGAGCTAATAAAGACCTCAAAAGAACAATCTTTGAATACTTGCTGATAGTGATGAGTTATTTCATGAGGCACCCTCCGCAAGACAATAGCACCTTAAGTAACATGGTTATGCCTTCCAACTAATCGTCAAAGTGATGATATCTTAAGGACAAATTGGTTCAAGATAAAGGCCCTACCTTTTCTCTGAACTTGGAACATAGCATGCCTCACAATGAAATTGCTAAACTATTCATGTCAAATATAAACTCCTAGACATTTCTTGTCATTAACATGGTTTTCTAGTAAGAATTTATTCAAAGTAAAATGGAAGATCAACCACCAGACACCAATAGAACAAAGGAAAAATAGGATAAAATAGAAACTCTTTGCCAATATTATACAAACAAAACACCTGATCTTAGGATGCTTAAAAGAACCAACATCTGATGTACCGACTTACAATTTTGACTAATTATGGCAAGTTGCTTGTGTTAGGTTTTGAACAACAAACTTATACAGCAAAGAAAAAGAGAACCAAAAAAATACTAAATAGGCTAAATAATGAATCTGAACAAATTTCATTTGTTAAAGATTGTGTTGTATATCTTTTAGACATCAGCTACTGAAAATTACATTCAAAATTGGGATCTTCTGTTGCAGCTGACTGTACATGATCCCCTATCTAATTATCAGTAATATGGTACTAACTAGAAAGGTTAGCTCTATACAAAACTGTGAAAATAAAAGCCTCAGATCCTATTCAAGTGAGAAGTAAGATCAACGAACACATCTTCACTGCAGGGTATTGTTACACCACCCATTGGATGATCGAAGCCAAATTCTTCCTCAGCTTGACTAAGCAAGTCTTGAAATAAAGGTTGGCTCAAGAATGAAATGGGGATTACAAAATCTCTTCTTCTGCTTTTCCCAACATAAACAGCAAAGTGGCCTTTAGGAACATCTCCGGTTGTAGAAGACTTCTTGATTATACGAGGCATACGGATAGCCATGGTCGTTTAGTTCAATATAAGATGAGAAAATAAGGATGGGGAGAATTAGTAAAGACTCTGAAAGCAGAGAAAGCTTTGTATGGTTTCAAGTTTTGCTGAGTGTTGTTGCGGTAACCCCTTCTTTATATGTGTTTATATAGGCCAATGGCAAGTTGTCAAACCCCACTTATGTGTGAATAGCTATTTTGTGGACACCAGGTAAAGACAGTAGCACCTGAAGTATCACATGGTTTTGCCTTCCAACTCATTGTCATAGTATTAATACATTGAAAGTAGTCTAAAAGCATAAGGTCCAACTGATGTTCACAACAAATAACAGATAGAAATTTCATCTTCTTGAAAAACGGTTTAGCTTCTTGATGTTAAATCAACAAGTAATAGTCAGATTTCAATGATTGATCAACCACCAGACACCAATAGAACAAAGAAAAGTGGGATGTTCCAGCCTTGTAGATACTGAATTCAATCCTAAATATCAAGAATATCACAATCCTTAAAGGATAAAATATAATTTATGTATGGAGGTTTATGAACTCTTTCCTAAGATTATACAAAGCAAAACACCTGATCTTAGGATGCTTAAAAGAACCAACATCTGCTGTACTGACTTACAGTTTTGACTAATTATGGGAAGTTGGTTGTGTTAGGCTTTGTACAACAAACGTAAATAGTAAAGAGAAAGAGAACAAAAAAAAAGGTGCTCTCATTGCTTGGTCTAGATTATAACTTACAAACAACTCTATCAGGCAACATGGAATTGAGATTTTTTTACTTCAAAGTATGTACAACACACAAAAAAACTATGGTTTTGGTTTCGAGAACCTGCAAACAAGCAACATTTGTTACTTACATAAGTCATAACCACTATTTTTAGTAAAACCACCAGAAAATATTTACACAAGTTGACTAGAATAAGGTACATTTTTGTTATCCTCATATCATAAGTTGTTTTCTGATGGTTTAATCAACTTTGCGGATCAGAATTATCTCAAGAAATTCTTATAAAGCAAGCCAGAGATTTGTTTCAAAAAGAGCAGAAAACAATAACATCTATTAATGTCACTTATTTGATATTTCGAAATTTCTGCTGCAGATATATATAAAGTTTTCTTTGTTGTCGTAGCCAAAAGTATTTCAGTGTTCAGGTTAAGATCACAGATAAGTTGTCTTCTTTAGAGTTAATTAACATAGACGGAGTCTTGTAAACAATACTGAAAACTCAATTGGCTAAAGAATGAATCTGAACAAATTTCATTTGCTACTGAAAATTACATTAAAAATTGGGATCTACGGTTACAGCTGACAGTACATAGTCCCATCTCTATCTAATTATCAGTTTTAGTTCTTTACAAAATTGTATAAGGTGAAAAGGCTCAGATCCTACTCAAGCGAGAAGTAAGATCAATGAACACATCCTCGCTGCAGGGAATTGTGACACCACCCATGGGATGATTAAAGCCAAATTCTTCCTCTGCTTGGTTAAGTAAATCTTGAAATAAAGGTTGGCTCAAGAATGATATAGGGATCACAAATCTCTTCTTCTGCTTTTCCCCAACATAAACAGCAAAGTGGCCTTTAGGAACATCTCCGGCAGTAGAAGACTTCTTGATTATACGAGGCATACGGATAGCCATGGTTGTATGGTTAGTTCAATATATAGATAAGCAAATAATGATAGTGGAGAAAAGCTTTGTATGATTTCAAGTTTTGGTGAGAGCTGTTATGGTAAACACTTGTTTTTATAGGTCAAGATAGGTAGCAGCTAAAGATAGTCACATGGTTTTGCCTTCCAACTAGTTAGAATATGGAATTAGTCCAAAAGCAGAAGGTCCCACTACAAAGAACAGATCAATGAAACCTCATTTTCTTGAAATGGTAAGAGTTAGGGTTAGGGGCCACCTCTTCAACAACTTGTTTTCAACATTCCAATGATTGATCAGATATGCGAATATATCCTGAGAACTATAGCAGCCATAGTGCTAAGTTATGGTTCCAATTGATGCTGCAGTCGAAGACTTTTAAACTACTTATAAAATTGTCTGATTAGGATGAATACTATTGCAAGTAATAGAGAATTGGATAATGTTAAAATATTTTTCCAGTCTCATTTTATTTTAAAATAAGGTGATAGGACCTGCAATGTTTTTCTGGTCAAAGACGAACGCCACCAACCAGTGTCTACTTGTGTGTGACCCTCAGAACTCATTTTGTAGGAAACAATCAAGAGAAGAAATATAGAAGCTTATCTCTCATGAGTTGACTTTCAAATGGAATGTAGTTGAGTAACTATAAAATGGTCAAATTAGGCTTATTTGAATAATAGAGATTTGGATAAGTTGGAATATTTCTCCAAGTTTCATTAATTATCGATAAGAAGGTCACTTAAGTCAAAGAAGAACAGAACCAAACCAACCAGTGCATTTCTACTTGTGTTGAACATGTTTGGACCTCAGCACTAATGTTGTAGGAAACAACCAAGAGAAGATAGGCCTGAAGAATATATTTTATTTTTAAAAAATATCTCTAATGTGTAGGGCAATTGTGATTATAAACAGTGCACCTTGAATCGATCAGATTACGTAAATGGAATAATGAGATAGAGATAATGAGCATTAAAAAGTGATCACAAAAACGATATAAATTTCTCTTACAGGGTCACCATCTTTGGCCATTGCTGTCATACCAAACCTAGTGAACAAGTGTTTCGCATACTAGCTGAATTAAAAAATGATACATAAAATTCTCCTAGTCTTGAAGGCTAAACGTATACAATGACAATTAAGCAGACATCTTTACATGGCAAAAATGATTCAGCATAGTGAAATACGAGTTCATAGTCAACATGCCACTGTTTACTCCTGGAGTCTAAATTTGCAATGAACCGGAAGTCACTACTAATGAAACAGCAAAGACTCCTCTCACCTATTTCAGTGAATTGCCAATGAAACAACACTGTCCAGAGATATACTATAAACAATGAACTAACAATCATCGGGTTCCAGCTGACCAATTGTGCTTCACTGAAGAAATCATGATAACTTCTGTGCATTTTGGCTCCAGACATCTGGTGAACCATTGCAAAGGTAAAACCTCACAGCCCACCCAAATTTTGACCTTCTCTAGTCCAGAATAGAAGCCCTTCTTTCCTTCCTTCCCCCCAGCAGCATCTTTGTTGGCTTGACTCCTCTAATATTACCTGGGCACCATCAATCTCATAACTCAAATGATCTTTACCAACATCATCGCCCAAAACAGGGGCTCACTGTACTATAGTCATTACAAGCAAGAGGTGAATTGCCTATAGATAGTATGGCTTAAGGAATAACTACTTTGGTACCACATTAAGGTTACTTAAGATACTCATAAACAAGATAAAACAAATGTAGCAAACTAAGCAATTGATTGTACTTATAAACCTGACTTAGAATGTTGAGCTGAGGGCTTAAACTACCCTTGTTGAAAGAATCCTCTCTAGCTTGTTTTTGCTTTAGCAGGATCACGACCAAACTGAATGACGATAGGCTTGCCTTTAAACACATACCCATTCACCAGATTCTGCAATTATTCACTTGTATTAAATGTTTTTACAAGTATAGTAAAGTACTATAATATTAGCTACTTTCTAGAAGTTGTGTATGTTCAATATAAAATTATAAGTAAATGATAAAATGATTTCCCTTTCATCCATATAGTAAATAATCCAGCTTGAGGAACCGAACCATATACATGAATACACTCATGTTATACAACCCACTGGAAATTTAACACAAGTTCACGATTACATGTAGAAGGTTTATCACCTCTCAGACTTCATTTATTTTTTGGAAGAGGTCAACAATAAAGCTTACTATCACTTTCATGGTGTTAATTTTACAATTCCACGGCGCAAAAGGAAAACAAAATACCAATTTAAGTAATTATAAATAACATACCAGGGCATTTTGAGCAAGTTCAGCCGAGGGAAATGTAACAAAAGCTTGTCCGCGCATTCTCCCTTCCTAAAAATGGAAGTCGTATAAGCTTCAGCATTAAATCATGAATAAATACCAATTTACCAATGGAAAGGAAGTACAGATTACTTATTTTATGTCACATGATTAACAGTCTCTTGTCAACATTTTTAATGCAGCAAGTGAACTTTGCAGTTTGGATCAGGTAAGAAATAGATCAACAAAATGCCACTAAAAAAAGAAAGTGAAACTTGTAGTTAAATATATAAGTTGATTACCAATTGATTTTTTCAGGTTGATGAACTATATCCCAAATTAGCTTACTCCATCAACTAAAAAAAAACTATATCCCAAATTAGCAGAACTAGAGAAATAGATGAACCTCACCTGCATTAACTTCACTGCAAGACTGGATTTAGCTTCATCAATGCTTACAAATAAGGATCCTAAAGAACATAACAGATGAGAAGAAATACAATGGTTCTAGTGCCAAAACATGAGGTTATGTATAAGTAAAATATTTCTGTTTAAGTAACTTCATGCTATCTATCTTTTTTCTTAAAGCAGGTGAGGTATTGAAAACTACAAGGAAGTCTCAGAAAAAATCAGAAAGGAGTTTTACTTTGCAATGGATCTGTAAGTTAATGCTTACCAAATATGAAGTAAATATCATCAACAATCACTTCTTTTGCTAAGTTCTTCAAGTATAAGATCTGAGAAGGATTTCCAGCACAATAATTCTGCATCGAACGAAACTTATGAGTTAATTATTCAGTCCTTTGCTTTCACTAATAGGCAATAGCTCAACATAGAAGGAAATCCCTTTCGTGCTTGTACAGGGAATGTCCTCCTTGGTGATGTAGACTTACTGCTTAGCTTCTCCCCATTAATATAACTTTTGATTTACTGATAAAGAAATGAACTAGAATAGCATAATTTATAGACTGGAAAGATGCAATCTTAATGAACTTCTATAGCAAATACTTGTCAGCTTAAGTACACTAAGCAAACACCTTTCAATCAATAAACCAGTGACTACATCTCAAAATGGAAGGCTAAGAAGCAAAAAAACTATTAGAAAAAGTAAGCTGTCTGCAGCATGAACCTATCTCATAATCTCATAAACCAACTCTCAAGCAATTCTGAAATAATTAAGCAATTCTGGAATAGATTAGCAATAAGTTGGTGACTTGAATTTTCTGAAATAAATAAGAACTGAAAGAATTATTTTCCTAGTTGTTGGTTCATGAATTCTTCAGGGCAAAAACGGAATCCTTCATGGGGTAGGATCAAATAGATATTATAGTCGATATTTGATAATGCTACCAATTCATTATAATCCAGACAAAAAGGAATGTCTGCGCTAGTATTGTTGTTTAAGAGTTGTTCATCAGGGCACAATTGTTACACTCTATAAGATACCAAAATAACGTAAAAATGTATCTTATCCATATTCATCATTGTTCAACACCCTCAAGAACAGCATTTTAATTTAATCCTTAACTTCTGTACAGTTTAAATATTAGCAAACCCTGCAATGTTCAAACTCAATGCCATAGGTTAAAGATCCAGAGCACAGGTATGAAATTGATTTAGATGCAAACTTTCTGCAATTTAATAAAACTATGTGTTAATAAATGATAATTACCTATATTGTACATATAGCATACAAGGTACGTCTCTGTCCTGAACTGTTTGGAAATTATAAGCATGCACTCATGTCCACATCCAACTTTTGATGACAGCACGACATGATTGGAACATGTATTTGTAAGTTATAAAAGACTAAGTTGCTCGGACTCTCCAAAAATGTTGCCGCACCCGTGTCGGATCCTTCAAAAATACACTATTTTTGGAGGATCCAACACGCGCTCGTCGACATTTTTGAAGAGTCTGAGCAACATAGATAAAAGTTATACACGACTGAATCCACATTAATGACCAGCACCAGCCCATGCTCAACACAAATTACTACCTACCAAGGCTGGCCCCTGAAAAAACTTTGGCATGCTCAACGCTACCATCCGAGAATACCTGCTTAAAGAAATCACACCTTCTATCTTGTTCCAAGGATTGTAGCAAACCTAATAAACCTAAGTCATTCTGTTAAAAGACCTTGCCCTAGATACCTCCACCTCCTTTAGCTCTTACAAATCAACTAAAACAACATCAACCGAAACATGAATAGCCAGGTAACAGGATTCCAAGCCTAATACTCAAAAGAGCAACTGCAAATTTAATGTGAAAGCAAGTGTATCATGGGCAAAAGTAAAGACGCGCAAAGTTCCAATACCTTAAACATAGGAAGCGACAGTATCTCTTCTGGGGGTAATCTTCCACTTTTTAATTCTTCAAGGGTCGTAAAAGGTTTATGATCATTCTCTTTTTCTTCCACTGTCAATGACAGTGCACTTGCATCACCCTTCTCTTCATTCTGTACCTGTTTAGATGCTACTTTAATCTGCAAGCAAGCAAGCGAAAACTTAGTATCATCAACTTCAACAAAGAACAACAGAGAGGGAGGAGCCTTTTGGAGATGAGATAACCTGAATTATTGGGTTCTTCTTCTTAACTACTGGCATCTCTTTAGGAACCAAGGCAGCAGCTCTTAATCCAACAGCCTCATGGGCAACATCCTTGTCAACTGCAGGGCCCAAGATAGCTTCATGTCTAATACGCTTCTTTTTAGGCCCACCAACATTTGTAGCTTCCTGAACCATTAAATATTACAAAAACCATTAGAATCAGCCAACAGTTTACTCTAATAGCAAAACATAATAAATCATGGTAAAAAATGACAGAAAACACGAGGAACATAAAGATAGAAAAAATTAAACCAGAGAAATAGAACATTAAAACTTGAGTCAGCTACCCAATATGCTTGAGGTTTATAACGTATATTTAAAGTGCCAGATAACTGCATTCGTCAAACTCAATTCAGAAGGCAAAAGGATCTCTAACAGCATAGGAACTACTACCTCATCTGAAGACTCCATTTCTGATTCACTGCTTGATAGATCTTCCATTCTACTCTTAGAGACTGTTGGAGGAGGTGGAGGAGGGGGTGGCGGAGGAACAGACAGAGAGGTTGGTAGAGGTGGAGTTGGTAAAGCCATACGAAATGGTGCTGGAATATTCATCTTGTTCATCAAGTGCAAGACCTAAACCATGTCAAAATATGGGTATAAAAAGATGTAAATTAGACAATCTAAAAAAAGATGTAAAATAGAATAATACACATGAATAGCAAGGAAATGAGAAAATTCATTCAAGAAGAAGAAAGGAGATGGTAAATTGTGAAAAGAAAACCTGAGTGTAGAACCGAGGAACAGCAATAAGAGCATTTACAATATTTGTAAGTATATGTCCATCAGGTGGAGGGTAAACATATCTGAATCACAAGCAGGATAGTCAGCTTTATGAAGAATAACTAGAAGCTGGTTCTGTTTATGATTACTGAAAAAATAATATAGAGACCTATAAAGCATTAGATCAAGCAGATAGAATGTCTAAATCCTCTTAGTTCTTTGTTCTTTCTCCTTTGCTAGTTTTCTCTGCATATATGCCAAAAGGACCAGGAATAGAGCCTATAATTTACACGTCAAACAGACTGGCATGCCTACAGACGCAAGAAATATTTGCATACAGAGAAAGATTCAAGTCATCTATGACTTAAAGGAAAATCATGAGAAATGTTGTAAGTTTTAGGTTAGGTCAGAGAATGAGGAGCTACTTCTAGCCACTTATCCACCAAATTAAGATAGAAAAATGAAAAAAGATTTTAAAACTAAGCAGCTGAAATCATACTCGAGGTGAGGAGGAAATGGATAATCTACCCCAAGTCTTTTAGCAATGGGTTCGCTGCCAGGATAAGGACCTTCCCTAGATACTCCACCAAATTCTTTAGCAGCAGCAGCATCTTTTATCAAAGAGACGGAGCCTTCTCCAATCCGATGTTCCCTTTGTCTATCTGTGCTTCTAGTCGCTCGTTCCACCGCTAGGGTTTTACCAAGAAACCGTACCCTAACAACCACATAATTTGGCAATCAGACTTTCTTACTCTCTTAAGATAAACAAAAATAAGAGGAAGGCATTTAAATATGTCTACCTAAAATGATTGAGAATTGAGGACACTTAGAAAAGATTCAAAGGAGAAAATACCCATTCAAATGTTGCTGTGCTTGGTGTGCCAGACCTTCATCCTTGAAATCCACGAAAGCACAATTCCTCATTCTGTCCAGGACAAATAAGATACAAATAACTGATAAAAGTGCCATAAAGGCCAGTCGAGTTACGTACTAACGAGAGACATGAAAAAATATTGGAACCAACACTTGATGGTATCAAATATCTGTTATCCTACCCTTACAAGGAAAGAATACCATATAAAATGAATAGGAGTATCAAAGACGACAATACCTACACAGTTTGAGTATAAGATGACAGAACTACTTGAGTTAACTATAAAGAGAAAAGAAGTTTGGCAATCACAAAAAGAGAGGGATCAGAAACACATTATCATTTCAGGAAACCGCACAATCTCATGAATTCACCTAAACTTTACATTTTAGAAAGACCATAAAGGTTAAAAAAAAAAACATTAGTACAGAAAACTTATCTCTGAAACTGTTCACCAAAACAAAATGGTTACTGTGGAGACATACTTTTTAGGTTCTATTAATTGCAAGTAAAAAAGAAAATCAATGGGTTATCAAGCCTAGTCCCGCAATTCATATCCTAACAGGAAAGTTAATTGGGAATAAAAGTGACCTTAGTCTAGTGGTTAACATTGAGGTGCTTAAGATTAATAATCTCTAAATCTAGACCGATGAAATTATGGATATGAGTCCAAAAAAACTACCAAATTCCCATTGCTTTTCAAGAAAATATAAGTTACACCTACAAATGAGCCATTAAGAAACACAAGATTGCCAACATTCTAAGCTATTTTTAAAAGAGCAGTAAAATTGAGAAAGATGGAATCATACCTGCCACTAGTACAAGGACGGATAGAAGTTGCCCCATAATTGGAAAGCAATCTTGAAAGGGTTTCATGAGGAATTGCTTCTGGAAGATGCCGAATCAAGAGGGTAGACTCTTTAACTTCCTCCATCGGCCAATGATAAGCAGGCTGAGGAACAGGATTTCCAGTCATGTAATCCATTATAGTTCCTTGTACTGTATAATTTTGCTTGACAGATCACAAGACTTCCAGATGCTGCACCACACACACAAAATTGAAAATTGAGAATTTGACCTACAAAAGAGAGTGAAGAAGTGGGTTGGCATCAAAGCCAAGATTCTTTAAAGGGAAAGAAAGGAGGAGGAGATACCATACCGCACCTGTGTGTAGCGAAACCGGAGAGCGCTCGGAAAATACGCCGAGTATGTATAGTAATATCTATATCTATATCTATATATATATCTTTTATATTACTTAAAAGCATGAACTTCTAAATTGAATGTTAAATTACTATAATATTTCTAACTTAGATTGTGACTTTTTTGATGAGTTATGACTTTTTCATAGGGTTGTGACTTCTCGGAAAGGTCACTTTTTTGATGAGTTGTGACATTTTTCAAAGGATTGTGATTTTTTGGTGAGTTGTGACTTTTTCAAAGAGTTGTGATTTTTTCAATATGTTGTGACTTTTTCAAAGGGTTGTGACTTCTCGGAAAGGTCATGACTTTTTCAGATAAGACACAAAAAACATTTATTCATACTATCCTTTGTTGACTATAAATAGAGAGACTTCCTATCATTTTTCAACCACAATTTTTTTAATCTCCTACTCTTCTTCTTGCATTTTAAAATTTTTGTGTGATTTATTGTCGTTGAGTGAGTTCGAAGTTTAGCGAAACATGAGGTACCACTATACTGATGAAGTAATTGTTCTATCCTAAGAGGGTACATTTCATAACCTTGAGTACTTGAAGAAAATAATTTTGATGATATAATAATTGTTTTTTTTTGCTTAATATATACATTAGTATGTTTCATTTATTTTTGTTAACAATTTCTCTTGTGACGTAAATATATGCTTTTGAACATCTTTTTTTTAAAATTATTAAACTTCTCAAGAGTGAAAATATGTGAATATATATGAATCATTTAAAAATTTATCAATTACAAAATAAATTTTATATTCAGTAATATGGAATAAACATTTTCATTTTGTCCCCACATTAAAATCTAACAACTATAAGAAAAAATAGCAACATTAATTAAAAGTCCTATTTATTTAAGTAAGTATAAAATTTGTTAGAAAAACATTTATTGCACATTAATCCTTTAGTTATAACATTATAAATTCTCTTAGTTATTACTAATTACTATAAACGTTATTCACACTTTTTAACATTCTTTAGTTATAATATTATGATTTATGAAGTCTCATAGTTATTACATTAATTATTTTTATCTGTCATCTTTTCTTGTATTAACTTTTGACCAATAATTTTTCATATTATTATACCGTCCCAATATATGTGATAACACGATGTTGTTATTTTTCCTGGGATGAATTGTTCTTGATTGAATAAATTAAAAATCGTTTACAAGTATATGAACTACATCTTTGTTTGTGTAAGATAAACATGTGATTATATATATGATTTCACATATAGAATATATTCTTTAATTTAAATTTTTAGTTTTTTCGGTAAAAAAAAAGAAGCATTTCTCAGTTAACTATGGACAGTCAAATAACTATCTTTGATTTATGTATACAATCAATCGAAAAGTGAAATATGAGAGCCAACAACAAGAACGCCATCTATTATGTTATAACTTATAAAATAAAAACTAATATACAAAGATTAGTTCTAAAAAAAAACTTAGTTGTTCTCTTCACATGTTCATATGACATACAAACAATTTAACGTGGATACACGTGCAAAACACATTTGGTTAGATGACAAGAAAAATACACAACAAATATCGTCTATAAGGTAATATTACTGAGATACGACTAATTACATGATTGAACCTCATCAAATTTAAATAAATATATGCATTATTGCATTTAACTAATAAAAATTTTCATTGACCAACTTCATAGATTCGCGTGAATAAGAGATATATATGACGATCCACAATGAACATTCACAAAAGAATCTGTAATATTATTTTATGCAAAGCTTATTATTCAAATCTTCACTTAAATAAGCAAATATTAATTACTATAACATATATTTTCTGTTAAATGTTAAATATTCCTAACTTAGATTGTGACTTTTTCGATGAGTTGTGACTTTTCCGATAAGTTGTGACTTTTTTCGAAGGGTTGTGATTTTTTGATGAGTTGTGACTTTTCAAAGAGTTGTGACTTTTTCAATAAGTTGTGACTTTTCCAAAGGGTTTGATTTCTCGGAAAGGTCATGACTTTTCAGATAAGACACAAAAAACACTTGTTCATACTATCATTTGTTGACTATAAATAGAGGGGCTTCCTCTCATTTTCCACCACAATTTTTTTTAATCTTCTACTCCACTTCTTCTTTCATTTTAAAATATTATCGCTGAGTGAGTTCGAAGTTTAGCAATATGAGGTACCACTATTCTGATGAAGTAAATCGTTTTATCCTAAGATGGTATATTTCATAATCTCAAGTACTTGAGGTAAATAATTTTGATGATATAATATTTATTTTTTTGCTTAATATATACATTAGTATGTAATGTTCCAATATATGAAGTTAACATAATGTAATCTAAATTTATTTATTTTTGTTAACGATTTATCTTGTGATGTAAATATATGCTTCTGAACATCTTTTTTCAAAATTATTAAACTTCTCAAGGCCTAGAGAATTGTCACAATTTTTTTTTTGATGTTCAAGATAAAAAATGACTTTATTTATCAATGATACTTGTGTGATTCAGAATGTTAGGAAGTTTGCTTCAAAATAGTTATTACTATATAAACATTTCCCTTTTCTTTTACTTATTTATTATTTCTTAATATTTTAGTATTTTAAACGAAGAAAAGCTTATATGACTTGTAATAATGTCATATATATTTTATTTAAATTAAAGTATTATATATGTCACGAATGTATTATCAAGTTAACAAGATCTTCTAACTTTAAAACATATTATTTTAAATTGTTCCGAGTTCTTTTAAAAAAAAAAAAACTCACAACAAATGTGAAAATATGTGAATATATATGAATTATTTAAAATATATCATTTACAAAATAAATTTTATATTCAGTAATATAGAATAAACAATTTCATTTTGTCCATACACTAAATTAAAATCTAATAACTACAAAAGTAACATTAATTAAAGTCCTATTTTTATGCAAGTATACATTTTTTTTTTAAAATGCAACTATTGCACATTAATTCTTTAATTATAACATTATAAATTCTATTAGTTATTACTATTTATTGCAAACGTTATTCACACACTTTAACATTCTTTAGTTATAATATTATGAATTATCATAGTTATTACATTAATTATTTCTATCTTTTATCTTTTCTTACATTAAATTTTGACCAATAATTTTTCATAATATTATACCGCTCCTATATATGTGATAACACGATGTTGTTATTTTTCCTTGGACGAATCATGTTTGGTTGAAGAAATTGAAAACCATTCACAAGTATATGAACTATATCTTTGTTGTGGGTAAGATAAACATGTGATTATATATATGATTTCACAGATAGAATATATTTTTAAATTTTAATTTTTAGTTTTACCGGTAAAAAAAATAACCTTCTCAGTTATCTATTGACAGTCAGATAACTATCTTTGATTTATGTAACAGTCAATCGAGGAGTCAAATATGAGAGCCAACAACAAGAACATCATATATTATGTTATAACTTATAAAATAAAAATTAATGTACAAAAATTGGTTCTAAAAAATAATATGTAGTTGTTCTCTTCACATATTCATATGACATCTAAACAGTTTAACGTGGAATACACGTGCAAAACACATCTTGTTAGATTACAAGAAAAATACACAAAACTATCGTCTATAAGGTTATATTACAAAGATACGACTAATAACATGATTGAACCTTATCAAATTGAAATAAATATATGCATTATTGCATTTAACTAATAATTTTTTTCATTGACCATCTTAATAGGTCCGCGTGAATAAGAGATATATATGATGATCCACATTGAACATTCACAAAAGAATCTGCAATATTATTTTATGCAAAACTTATTATTCAAGTCTTCGTTTAAATAAGCAATACTATTTACTATAACATATATTTTTTGAATTAATACTCACGTGAAACAATTAATTAAGTGGAGAACAAATAGCTTTGTAATACTTTATTATGTGATTTATAATTTTTTGTTTATTTGATAAGATTGAATAAACAATTAGGCTATTTTAATAGTTTTACAACTTATAAGATTCTTATGTTTATGAGAAAATATACAACACAAAAATTTCATATAGCATGTCCAAACAAAACTTCAACTTCATCTCATGATTCCATATTGTGATATCATATTATGATTTCATATCGCATGGCCAAACATGCCCTTAATGTTGAGGGTAAAACATGAAAAAAATTGTCTTTTCTTGATATGTCAAAAGTGACAACTAAAAATGAAAATTTATTTTAGGAATAAGTGACAAGTAAAAGTGAACGAAGGAAGTATTATTTTCTTAATGTATGTATCGAATCCAAATATGACAAATAAACGTGAAAAAAAGAGAGTAATTGTTTGGATTAAGGGCTCCATCATAATTTGCTTAAGTTTGAATTTATATTATCAGCGATCGATATAGATAATGAATATAAAAAGTTGATTGTCAGCTAATCTAAGTATCCCCAAACTAATACCTGTACCTACATAAATCTTTTGTATATTCAACTCCGCGTATATACGAATTATTGGAGTAACAAACAATTAGTTGTGCTTTGACGTTTCCTAATTACTTAAACAATACTGAAAGTACACTAATCAATTATCACAGGATCTGTGATACACAAATCTAAAAATTATAGACAAATAATTTTATAGTTATTTTTTATTTCTTGATTTGTCTAATTTATTTTAATTTGGATCAATCATGTTTTAATAATGGCTTCGTAAGATTGTCTACAATTCTTTGAGATATTTTATTAAACATTTAAAGCCAAAACTAATTAGATTATTAAAGAATTAAAAAATTATTAGTATTTAACTTTGAATATGTTCTAAAGGTAACAATCACTGTAATATTGATTTTGTAATTAAAAGTATTACGAAATATTATATAAATAAAATATGATAATCTAATTGGAATATTCAATGAAGTGAAGTCTAAATTTTATTTTTAAATACATTTAGAATAATTTTGAAAGTTTAGGTAACAATTGACTATATTGAAAAAGTTTTTAAAATTATAATCAATAAGGAGAGTTTTAAACAATTGTATTGTTAGATAACAAAAATAATTTATATAAGTTTATTCTAATTATTAAATTAAAATTAATCACCATATATTTTTAGCATTTATGAGGATAAAAATATTAAAAACTAAATAAACATAACACTCTTTTCCAAATTTTGGTTTATATTCTTGACCTAATGTTTGAGGGGAGGTCAAATGCATCTATCAAAGTTCTCCCAAATTGAAGATCAATTTTCAAATGTCACTTTCAACAACAACAACATACACACAATGTAATTTCATGCAATTTCACAAGTGAGGAAATCAAAAAATTTCAAAATATAAATGTATTTACTATTAAAACAGAAATATTAAGATAAAACTAGTATCAAGTAATAATATTCTAATGACACCAGAGAACAATTCAATTCTTGTTCAAAAATAAAAAATCGCTATCGCAATTAATCATGATGATTAAATGATAACTCATAGAATTTTCTAAACATCTGAGCTGGTATGCATTACGAACTCTTTATAAGAATAATTACAATTCAACGTTAGATAAAACCCAAAATTATTAGTAGATAAGATCGATTTTAATGCAAATTAGAATTTAAAAGGAATGAAAGAAAAAGATATGATAGTACCCAGACTAGTGAGAGAGATGTGGTATGTAATGTTATATTTTACCTGTGTTAATGTGTTTAGCTAATAAATATAATTTTTTTAAAAAGTAAATATCTAAAACCCCTAAATTAGTTTTGTCAAATTGAACAAATCATGGGTTGTTGTTATATCATTGAATGAGTATTGAATTATACTTTTTTTTTCCTTCAAAATACTTGTCATGTTTCTTTCTGTTTTTTGTAAGAGTTAATTTGGCCGAATTTCAAATTTAAATTGAATTGGATAATTTAATATTTTAAAATTTATATACTCAAAAATTATATAAAAATTATTATAAATTATAATTATTTTTACATTAAATATGATGAAAAAATATTTATCAAAATTTACATAATTTGACCCTACAAAATGAAATGTGAGACATGAAACTGTCATCACTCTCTTTATAGCGTGTACAAGATAAATTCGTATGACATTTACATTACTTTTTAAAAATTAATTTTCTTTTCTTTTCTTCCGGTAGACTCAGATAAAAAGACGTAACCTTTTAACATGTCCAACATTTTATATTAACTATGTTTAATGTTCAAACTTCAATTGGGTTTATTATTATTGATGAGTAAATTTTATTTTAATTTGCAATTTATTTTTAAAAAAAATTCTTGGATAGGGAATGGAAAAAATGGGGAGAGATTTTAAGGTCGGAAATCTAATCTTCACGGATAAGGTGAAAGTTCAGGTATCAACCAATTGAGCTATCAAGATTTTCTATGTAAATACAAGATTCAGATAAAAGTTATTGAATTTCCAAAAACTCACTTTGTATACACTGGATCCTCCCCTACTCATGAAATGTATTATCCATTTTGGCAATCAAGCCTTGCAAATTTGTCTCGGTTATGTCATCATCGAACCTAAAAGCATATACCATATGAATTTATGTTATTATAAAGCTATTCATTTTCCAATTTTATTTTTGATGTGTTATTCGTTCTAAGGTACAACACTTCCTCTTTTTTGTGGAAGCTTGTCAGTCTAGAAGTCTGTTAATCTCTTTTTCGGCCAAGTACTCTTGTGAGTTCACCCTCTTATATAACGTGAAGTCATTATCTAAAGGCTAACAATAACTTCTTTTTTAATCCAAATTCGTGCATATCGAACTATAGGTATGAACTATGAAGTGTTAAATAATTTGGATCACAGTATTGGAATATAAATCTATGGAACAATTTATTCAGCACTGAGTAATTAGGAAGGAAATGAAAACAAAACACATTTACGATTACTTTAAGAGAGAGAATTTATTTAGAGTAACAAACAATAAGTTGTGCTTTGACATTTCCTATTACTTAAAACAATACTGAAAGTAGGTACACTAATCAATTATCAAACAGGATCTGTGAAACAGCAAATTCAACTCCAAAAATAAAAAAATGACTGTCAATTAGTTTCAGCTAGCATATACATAATCAGATGATTAAGCACCAAAATTTTAGAAGAGCTTTGTCTATTTTAATCTCCAAAACAAATAGAGTAAACAATTGATTGCAATGCTTTGTCTATATATAATAATTAAGTTTACATCTCTTGTGTTGCAAGAGGAAAAAAATATTAAAATCAGAGAGAGAATTCAAAATCTTATAAGCTCTAGCTAATATGCTGCATCTTCATATCATAAATAATTGTTCAATCGAGAAGTGACATGAAAAAATGCATCTTCGTTGCAGGGTATTGTGAGAGCGCCCATTGGATGTTGAAACCCGAATTCTTCCTCTGCTTTCTGAAGCAATTCTTGGAACGAAGTGTGATTTAAGTATGCAATTGGAATTACGTATCGTTTCTTCTCTGTTTCTCCAACGTAAACTGCAAAATGTCCTTTTGGTACATCTGATATTTGATTCCGAGTAACAACAGATTGCAATTTGTGGAATTGCTTGACACCAGAAATCATAGATAGCAAACGAATGGCCATGTTTTTTGATATTGAGAGTAGATTAACTTTGGTGTTTTGATTGAAGTGAGTGAACTGGATGTTGTGAAGTTCGGAGTTTTGGAAAAGTTAGTATGTATATTTATATAAGCAAGAGCAAGGTTACATGTTTTGCCACCGAAAATCGATCAGCTGTTATTATGGACTATGGGTCCCTATCTCACATGGCTATGCTAATATTATAAGCTCAGCCAATTACTCTGACTGAATATATCAATCAGTCAGAGGTGGCTAATTATTTGTAAAGTGTATGATGCCTTGGAAATAGAGTAACAACACATGCATGTGAATTTTAGCTTCTTCTATGGAAATAGAGTAACAAAAGGTGATTAGTAAATGTAAGGTTCATTAATTTAAATTACTTAGGTATTAACACCAAGGGTCCATAGCTCAGTGGTAGAGCATTTGACTGCAGATCAAGAGGTCACCGGTTCGAACCCGGTTGGGCCCTTCATTTCTTTTTTAGTAGAAATTGGGTGTAAATTTTAGTAGATTTATATACCAATAAAAATTATTGTGTCTAGGCGGATTCTTTAAAACTGAGTTTCTAAATTCGCCTCAAGATACAGTGGACAGTTTGTGCCAAAACAACAAACATCTTGGCCCCTAAAGTATTGATGTTGCCTTCTGTAAGTAATTATCTCACAGTATAAATCGATAACAATGTGTATTCTAAAATATAAGAATTATATAGCACTAAAATATCATATAATAATATAAGTTAATTTAAATATCATATAATTGATATTTGACTTTTAGAAAAATTGCAAGACAAAATTTAAGAATTTGAATAACATGCCCATAATTGGATATCAAGTTATTCAAATTTCTTATTTTTATGCTTAGCATTATCATAATTATAGAGCTTTTCTTAGTTCTATTTCATAGTAATCTAACGATTAAATTTTCTTATATCTTTATTATTCTAACAAGAGGATTGTACGGATAGGATAAGAGGATTTATGATTTTAAATAATTTAAAAAATAAATTAAATGATGCTAAAAATTATAATTGTCAAATTTAGACAATGGATCATAAATATTATACTACAAGGCTAAATGTTAACATCCTCTCAAATACACTTTTAATAACTTGTATAACAGAATCACGAATTAATGTTACATTCCAGTTAACTAGCTAGTCGAAAATATATATTTATATATGTATAATTTTCTTGAGTAACAGGATTCGGATCCTAAATTATGATAGACTAAACAAACCAATGATTATTTCTTAAAATATTGATGAACTAATTAATGGACCAGATCCAACTAGTACCTGTATGTATGCATACATTTGTTTTTCTACATTTAATCCTCCGCGTAGCATATAATATTATTTATTCAAGCATTAAGTTTCTACGAAAAAATCGCCCAAAGGGAATACACAGAAAGGTCAAAGCACAATATACTTATAATCGAAAGAGGAACGAGCAGTATGTAGACTTTATAATTGAAGGATGAATTAATGCATAAATCTTGTTACTTATCAAAATCTTTAGAGAATCTGTGGCACAGATCTCATAAATTAAAAAATTTAACAAAATCAGAGTTGACTTGGTAGAATTAAGTAATATTCAGTTCATTTAAATGAAACTGAGCTGCAATTAATTTGTTAATGTGGAGAAACTCAACTTGCAGCAACCGTACTTTTAAATTAGGCTAGATGAACATTAATATATACATTTCACTGTAAATATTCCTTGCACATAAAGAAATAGAACATGCACCAACTCTTGCCCCTAAATAATTCCGTCAAAGATTCATCTCACCAATTGACTAAGGAGTTTTTCATTTTTTAAATTAACTTAATTGTTCAGTTTTCAAGATTATATTTAGAGTGTTCTTCCAATTTTACCTTTCATTAGTCAGTATTGAAATTAGTGATTAATTAATATTTAGTTATTTTAATCATATATTTAACAATAATTAATAAGGGTAGAAATGGAAAACTATGTTCAATTTATGTCTTAATCTACTTTTCTTAAAGGGTGTGAAACACCTCAAAAATTCAATTAATATGGAATGGATGGAGTATAATATATGGTGAATTAATTACTACTTTCATGCTATCATTTTTCCGTTTTAATTTGTTTTGGTTAACTTAACTCGAATGAAATTTAAGAAACTAAAGAAAGATTAAGTCTTCTAATCTTAAACTAATAAGGGTAATGTATCAAAATGCCATTTAAATTTTTTGATTTTATTTATGTAGGTATGATGTTATAACGATAGAAATTGATATTCTTTTTCTAAATAAAACACTAAAAAGAAAATAAAATAAACAAATTGAAGAAAAAGTAACAATTAACTATATTATTATATGTAACTTTTTATAATATAATTACATATTATATATATAGTTAGTGTATATATAACTTACACTCTTTATAATTAACTTGATATGTTTTTTCTAATAAAATATGTTTTTTAAAGAAATCATAAATAAATTCTACTATAATCGCAAATCCCTTGGTCGCCCCGGTTGAATTGACATATTTTTTAAACAAATTTTAATTAAAGGTGTATTCTACCCCCACTAACTTTATTTAATAATATTTTGAAAATTTTAAATTTACAATTACTATTTTATATTATTATTTAATATAAAAAATAGTTTGAAAAGAAGTAATAAAACACTCCTAATTTACAAAAATTGTCAAACAAGGGAGTACTTATTTCTTCTCATTCCGGGGGTTACGCAAAGAGCACATGTCCTTAATTAGAAGTACATGCATTTGAAGTCTTTTCTTTTTCTTTTTAGAAGTTACAGAGTTGATTTTTAAAGCCTACATTTTCAAAATGATTATTTTTCATTTAAAAAATTCCGAAATCTCTAAATAAAATAAAAGAAATACGACCATCGACTCAGGTTGGTCATGCCCTTAAAAAAAAAGGATTGGTCATGCATTTGAAAAGTATTTAATTAAGTTTATTTTTTGCGCAAATTAGTGTGTATTTCCAACTCCAAATATTTTTTAATTGTGTAGAAGTATCTCACAATGAGGTTCTTTCTCTTTTCCCCTCTTTTTGCGTGTTCAACTTCTCATCACATGGATGTGACGCGGCAATGTAAGATCATTAATTACTTCTGATTTATTTTATGGGATTTGATTGAAAATATAATGATTAAATTAATTAATTTTTTCTATAAATTTAAATATAATTTTAAAAAAATATTTATATAAAACTGTGATTAAAAATTATCTTTTGATTCTTAAAATAATATGTAAGTAACTAGATCACATAATATAAAACAGAGGAATAATCTGATTTGTGAAAGGTCGAAATTATGTATTTTTATTTTGTCTTTATTAAAAGTCATACTCCTTAATGATTAGTTTACCTAATTCACTTTAATGATGATCTTAGTCTTTACCTAGATGACAGCCTAATATGTGCTCCTTTTGTATCGAATAATTCATTGTATTTTTTATACTTTACTTAAAATAAAATATTAATTATAAGATTTTTCTTTTTATATTATTTTATGCTTATTCATGTCTTGCAATATAATTTTCCTTCATTGAATATTCATTTTATTTATATGGTATTGAAGTAGTAATATAGTCTACAAAAACAATTACAATTGAGAATAAAAATTTTAAAAAATAATTACTTTTATTTTTTAAAATAATAAATAATTTGAGCAACAATATCAAGTAATTTGAGAAAGGGAGGGAATAATATTTAGAGAATTTTGGAATTCCATTTGATTGTATGGCAAGGCTTTGTACATACAGTTACCCCTTTCTAAGGGGGAAAAAAATGATGAAAGGAAAACACTAATGAATCTCTACTATAATCTGTCACTAATATAATTGCTTCTTCACAAGGAATTGTTCAATCGAGAAGTAACATGGAAAAATGCATCCTCATTGCAAGGTATTGTGAGACCGCCCATTGAATGTTGAAATCCAAATTCTTCCTCAGCTTTCTGAAGCAATTCCTGGAACGAACTGTGATTCAGGTATGCAATTGGAACTACGTATCGTTTCTTCTCTGTTTCTCCGACGTAAACTGCTAAATGTCCTTTTGGTACATCTGATATTTGATTCCGAGTAACAACAGAGTGTAGTTTGTGAAATTGCTTCAAACTGGGAATAATTGACGGTAAACGAATAATACCCATCACTAGATCTTTGATTTTGAAGATAAGTTTTGGTATTTGATGGATTGGAACTTGTTGAGAGGAATAATTTTATGCACTGAAGGTGTTTGATGATTTGACTGACTTGTTCTAGTCTATATTTATAGTGGCTGCTTGCAAATTGCAATATGTTGCGTGCCACGGCAGGTCAATTGGTTCCATGTGAGAGAGGCCCTACTTCACATGCTTCGTATTCTTACTTGATATAAGTAGGTAGTGCGGTATGGGTTGTAATAGTTCCAATGCGTGTTGCATCGTAAATAGGTGTTCTTATAATGGAAAAATATACGTATAAGATTTTAATGTACGGAGCGCGTGCAAGGTTCTGGAAGTTGCGCAAAGACTAGAGTAAAGAGCTAAGACTGTAGTACACACTAACTAATAGAGGTGCCAAAATGAGCGGACTTTTGTCAAATGAGTTAGATCAATTAATGAGTTAAATAAAGGTTATAATTCAACATGAACTAACCTTTTGTATAGTGATAGCAAATGTAATTTTTATAAAAATACTAGTTTTAATTTCGTATATTTGGATTGCACCTTGACTGATCACGTTGTACTATTTTGAGTCTTTTGACACCTTAATTTGATAAGTTATTTCGAATATTCTGTTGAGATAAATAGGTCATTACTCAACGCGTTTAAACTTAGATAGATTGAGCGGATTATATTTTGACACCTCTTAAGTTTTGGCCAAACTAATTAGTTAGGACTTTGAACTAATTAGTTGCCAATTTTAGGGAGAACAATGGTCCTTTTGGAACATGAATACAATTACTTGAAGAGTTTGTTCTACTCTACCATCCACTCGTTTTTATCTATTCCTGAATTTTGGTGATGACGGATGGCCATAAGAAGGTTATATCTATACCACTATTCTCCCATTGTTTCCACTTTAGACATGTATATGTTTATCCATATATATATTATTGTTTGTGCCAAAAATAAAAATAGTATCACAACATGGGCACTTTGGCCATGCTGCCTTCTTGTGATCTTGTGGTTGGTGATTGGTGAATTAAGTTAAGAGTCCTTAGAAGTACGTGTCTAAACATAATATTTGGTGCAAATTCCAACCTCTAAATTCATTGGCTTACAAGCTTTTTTTACATGGAAGTAACTGCCCACATTCATGTGATTTGGTAATGCTTAAGCCATTATTTCCACTTGTGCTAATTATTATCGGTGTTGAATTCTCTAATTAGTTTTCCAACTAGTGGCAAATGGCAACTTGAATGAAAATAGTAGTATTTCTATGAGCAGTAACTTTACTCCGTTATTTAAATGATAAAATGTATAAGTACTTAAATTTTTACTCCGTAGGATACGTGAAAATATATATTTTGAGTGTGAGACTCGAACTCAAAATTTCTATATGCTTTTATATCATATTGAATGGTCTAATAACTTATAAGTATATATTAGGTTCTGAACAAGAAAGGAAATATCTTGACCACTACTTCAATATAGAAGTGCTTTGACATCTTCTATACTAAATTTGTGACCCAAATCTAGACAATTGAACAAGCTCACTATACTGAACTTTTGAACTTTAATCTTTTGTGCAAAACTAATTTCTGTCCACAATTTATGCTTGATGGTCAACAAAAACATTTGCCTAGTGAATTTTCCGAAACAAGGATATATTTTCTTTTAAAAATTAAGTGGGGTCAAAAAAATCAAGGCCACCTCTTTTAGGGTGATTTGTGAACTAAACCCCAAATTGGTTAGTATATTTATTGTTCTTTATGCTAAGTGTTTCTTCATTTTTTGTTTTTTTTTTGGTTTCACAAACGGTGTTTGAAGCCCGTATTGGAGTTTTGTGTAAATCTGGATCGTGCACTGTAGCTTCAACATGATTTTCTCCATATCCAGGCTGAAAATCTCATCACTACATCACAATCCATGTTGGTACCAAGTATTCCTTCTTGATAATGAAACAGAATGGTTGCTAACTAGTTTAAGTTGACCTCACAGGCTGTTCTAAGATTTCAATTTATTGAGGTTTAAGGTTTGAGGACAATGAAGAATGTTAAAAAAATTGATTGTATATTTTGCTTTCCAATCCTCTGAACAATATTAACCAGAGGAAACTTTGAAGATATAAAATTTACAGCTCTTGCGTGACAAGAGGAAAAAAATAATCAAAATAAAAGAAAGAACACTTGTTCATATCATAAACAAGTGTTCAATCGAGAAGTGACATGAAAAAATGCATCCTCATTGCAAGGTATTGTGAGACCCCCCATTGAATGTTGAAACCCAAATTCTTCCTCTGCTTTCTGAAGCAATTCCTGGAACGAAATTTGATTCAAGTATGCAATTGGAACCACGTATCGCTTCTTGTTGTCTGTTTCTCCTACGTAAACCGCAAAATGTCCTTTTGGTACATTATTTGAAATTTGATTCCTCATAAGAACAGAGTGTAGTTTGTGGAATTGCTTCACACTTGAAATAATGGATGGCAAACGAATAATACCCATAACTAGATAGTGTTATGACTGAAAACTGCTACTTGTTGTGAAGAATAATCCACTTTAAGGTGTTAGATAATTTGACTGACTTGTTCTGAAGTTTGTAAATTTAAGGTTAATATTTATAGTGATCTGCTTGCAGGTCAGTTGTCCTTGTGGACTATATAATTGATGGCATGTGAAAAAGGGCCTACTTCACATGGTGAGTACATTCCCAATTCCCAATTGATCAGCAATATAGTATTCTTTCCAAGTATAGCATAGTGATGAGGGTGTCCATAAAGTGGTAATGTATTTACCACTATTCTCCCATTGTTTCCACTTTGGACAATACAATATACATTATCTCCCCCCCACCAAATTGCAACTCCCATGCTGCCTTATTGTTGTTGAGGTTCTCCACGAAAGTGCAAGTCCTTACAAGTACAAGTAGTTTCTGAAGTCACTACGTATATATTTCTATATTCCATAGTTATGAAGTCATTATTTATCTCTGCTTTATATCATTTCAAAATGTGTGATCTATCTTTCAACAAATTTGAATTGATAAACAACATATTTTTTAAACTCAAAATGAGTACTATCACGTTGAGCTTCATACTCCCTGGTCAGTGGTGTAAGCAATTTTTTTTTAAGCAGTGTCATCATTTAAAGGACATCGAGGAGAATCAATAAAACTTTTGCTTTAAGCCTCCAAAAATTTGAGGCCTCATAAATATGGATAATATTTTTGAATAGGTAATCTCTCCGTTGATTTTGTGAAAGAGAAGACCTACATAAATCTTATTAATGTGACTTACAACAAAAGGAAATGAAAAGGACGAAAAGATAATTTCTAAATGTGAACAAAAACAAATTTTCGTATTATTAAGTTTGAACAAACCACCAAATGATTTAATTTATTAAGTAACGATTAAACAATTAATAAAATAAATTGCTTAAATTGACCAATATCCACTACCTGTCTGTATATTCTTTTTGTACATAATATAATTCTCCGCGTAAATTGGATTTTAAATTTATAAACACACATTAATTATATTCGGCATCGAGTTACTACGAAGAAGTTGCCAAAAGGAAAAGAAATTATTAGGCACATTTATGATAAGCCATTATTGTGTGTGTCTGCAGATTGACGATGGCTCATAAATTTGTTAGACTTTTTCCGCGTTTTAAAAGATGCTTAGATGGATTTTGTGGGAAATAAAATGAGGAATGCGAAAATAAAATAGTTTAGACATGTGAACGAAAGGTGCATTGATGCACCAATTAAGAGGTTTATATGAGAGGTTAAAAAAACAGGGCCAGAGGGAGTATTAACTTATACTCTTCCGTCAACTTTTAATTGTCATAGTTTCCTTTTTTAGAGTCAAACGATAATAATCCTGACTAATATTTTATGATGTAATCTTTCATCAAATTATAGTACTTTTCGTATAGTTTTTGAATATTTAAATTTTTTGTTTAAAATATCGAATAAATTTAATTTAATTTAACTTTAAAAATTAATTAAACTGACTTTCGAAAAGATAACATGACAATTAAAAATGAAATGAGGGAGTACTTAATGATACTTTCTCTGTTTTATGATAAGAGGTTTTTAGCTTGAACACATTTCTTAAGAAAATTACTTATTTTAAAAAAAATGAAAAGTCCTCCTTTCATTTTATATTACTTGTCCACATTACTAAGATATGTATCCCAAATTACTTGTTAATTTACAAAACAAAGATATAGTTTTTTTTTTCATTTTACCTTTAAAATTAATTCTTTGAAAGTATAATTAAATATTGTAAATTTCCAAGAAGGCTCATCTACCATTAATATTTGTAGTGGTGTATAAGGCACAACCTAGAGTGCAGTGCTAAAAAAGTTTAAAGGGTAAATTAATAAAAATATTCTTCTTAGTTGTGATTTCTCGGGATGAATGGACTATTTTTACTAACTCATCCTTAATCAAATAACTACATTAAAAAAAAGCAACTCCTCGAAGATTTCTTAATTATGTAAAATTCCATTTATTTAAATAAGAGTAAATCGAAAGAAAAAAATTAATGTCTCTATAATTATATGAAACACAACTTATTTAAAACACAATAAAAAAAATTAAAGTTCACTTATTTTGAAATAGGATGGGGAAAGTATTATTTACTACTCATAATTAAAATTTCAAAAATCAAACTTTTAAATTTTAATGGTGAACTCAAATGTGAGAAGCATAAAGTGTGTGTTTTTTTTTATTTTATATATTTGAAATATATATATATAAAATTTCTAGAAATCACAATAATTAACATTTTATAAAGAAATTCACCTCAAAAGAAAATTTGATGCCCTCGAAAATTCAACTGTACCATGTAAATTGAGTTGTTATTAATAAAACAAGTGCAATATTTTTCGAAGACAGTGAAAAATTGTAAAAGAATTTGATTGTATTCTAATTCAGTGAACATAAATTTACAAGCAAGAGGAAAAAATGAATGAAAGAGAAAATCAGTAATATATTAAGGCTGCTTCTTCTTCATAAGGAATTGTTCAATCGAGAAGTGACATGAAAAAATGCGTCTTCATTGCAGGGTATCGTGAGACCACCCATTGAATGTTGAAATCCAAATTCTTCCTCTGATTTCTGAAGCAATTCCTGGAATGAAGTGTGATTCAGGTATGCAATTGGAACTACGTATCTCTTCTTCTCTGTTTCTCCTACGTAAACTGCAAAGTGTCCTTTTGGTACATCTGATATTTGGTTCCTAGTTAAAACAGAGTGCAGTTTGTGGAATTGCTTCACACCGGAAATAATTGATGGTAAACGAATAATACCCATCACTAGATCTTGTTATTAGTGGTAGATATGAATTCAGAAGAATAATGCAGTTAAGGTGTTTGATGATTTGACTGACTGGGAATGGCGATATTTATAGTAGCTGCTGGAAAATTATATATGTTGCGTTCCACCGCAGCTCAGCTGTCCTTGTGTACAATTGGGGTCCAACTTCACATTATCAACAAATAAAATACTCCTACCCAATTCCCAGCAAATAATTAATCAGCCCATTATTGTATTCCTTCCAAAATCTGATAAATTGTGAATTTAAGTTCCTACTCCACAAGACTTTGACCTGACACTTAGTTCTCATGTTCAAAACTCAATAAAGAAAAGATTAGGTAATTATTCTTCTGTTCTAACATAGTTACTTGGTACATGTTGCTGGTGGAAAATGACATATATCCCGTGAAATTAATTAAGGTGTGCGAAAGCTGGCCCGAACACCACCGTCATAAAAAAAAAAAAAAAAAAATTGTTTGGCTCAAAAAGATAAAAGTAGTGAGAGCTAATTAATCAAATTGAATCTGCCATATATCCACTTGATTATCTCGTCCTGAATTTTGGTGGGCATAAGCTGGTCTATCAAATTGCAACTCCCATACTGCCTTGAAGTACCTCACAAGTTAGAACTATATATTAGTATCTTCTACTTCTGCTAAAAGTTGTGAAGTCATTACTCATTAATGATCTAAAGATAACTTTTGGTACAAATTCCTACGTACGTACCATGCCTCCTATTTTCTGCGGAAATAACTGCATGCCCACATATATATGTCTTGGTTTAGAATTTTCATAAATATGCATGACAATTGGCAGCACAACAAATTGTGTATTTTTGGTGTTGAATATTCAACTTAATTATATATATGTTCCCAACTAGTGACTACTGCCTACTTGCATGAAAATAGCATTATTTTAATGAGTAGTCATTTACTAAAGAACTTTATTTCTACCGTAAGAGATATGAAAATAATGTCATTTTTTTCTATTAAAATTGTAAGAGTCCAAGAGATTTCATTTCCTCCTATTCCTCTCTTGATTATATGAAATTAAAGTAGAAAATTGAGAATGTTTTGATTAAGAAAGAGAAGGATTTTATCTTAATTAACTACTACTAATAATTATATCGCTGATACATATTCAGATGATAAAAGATCAAATGATTGGAACTATATTTTCGATAAAGATCAGATTCAGTAGGTTTGCTTAATCTAGTTAATATTGTTACGAGTTCAATTTTCCTGTCACTGCTGACGCTGTTCAATAATTAGATTTCCTTATTATTAATTCTGCTAAAAAAGAAGAAGGAATAATTAAAGAAAATTCTTTTGACATCTATTATTCCAAGTCTGTGATCCAGATCCAGATAATTAAAAAATTGAAATTCCATGTAAACATAATCAATGAGCTTGACTTACTAAACTCATAATAAATTAAAGGTCTAACCTATCGGTGACCCCCTAAAGTTGGCAGCAATTTTCACTTACACACTTTAACTGCATGCCCACCTATATGTGTCTTGCTCTTGATTTTTCAATAATTATGTTCAGCACAACAAATTTTTGCTTTTGCTTTTTCCTGTTGAATTTTCAACTTAATTACATATATATGTTCCCAAACTAGTGGCTAGCTACTTGCATGAAAATAAACGAGTGCTAGTTTTACCAACTCTGCCATTTAATTTGATGATCAGCATGCATTTGAAACTTGTGAATTGTATGATAATCTTCTTATTTAAAAAGTTTAAGTTGTTACGAAGATCATATGTTTGTTTACCTTATAACAGTTCCTTCTTGTGTGGGTCAGATTCTTTTTTTTTATTGAGCCAACCACATTTTTTTATAATGATGTAACGTCACTCATGCCTTAAGACATCTGTCTGAAGTGTGAAATAATCTTATTCGAAAGATTGAGCTATTAGAGATATTTAATTCATTTAATCATATTTAGGTTCCACATTATAGTCACTGCTATACTACAAGCTTTCGTACTCTCTAGAAAGAATCATACATTTATTACTAAACTACTTTCGTAGAACTAGGACAGGAAGTTCTTTTGTTGTTGCTTGAATCTTAGCTATTTAAATAAAATGAGATATTACAACTATAACATTAATCTAAATTTCAAAACATTATAACGGTGACTTACAACTAATGAAAATGAAAAGAGAAAAAAAGACGAAAATAGCACTCCCAAGTGTGAACAAAAGTATTTCGGTACTATAAGTTTGATCTAACAACCCAATGATTTAATTAAGGAACGACTAACAAATATCCATTATAAATTGCTTATATTGACCAAAATTATACTACCTGTACGCATAATTTAATGCTCCGCGTATATATCATTTTGAAATTTATGGAGCGCATTAATTATTCTGTATTGAGCTACAAGCCTACAACTACGAAGTTGCCGGATCAAGGAAATGAAAAAGAATTTATTAGTATTTGACTCTACACCAATCACCGCTAACGCTGTTCAATAATTAGATTTCCTTATTAGTAATTCTGAAAGAAGAAAAGAAGGATTCAAAGAAATTTCTTGACAACAGTTATTAAGCATAATCTATATCAATAATTATACTTGGAATAAATTAAAAGAATTTCTATGTGGGTTGTACAAAAGAATTAGCCAACATAACCATCGATTATTACTTGTAGCAACATCCTTCTGTAGTTGTGTTGCTATTGTTTCAACCAGATGTAAAATTAGAAGTAGAATTGATTAAAATATCAACGTGATAATTATTATAGGTGGTTGTTTGAATCCCAAATTTCATTGTGCTGCACTAAAATTGTAACGTTATCCATCACTAGAATTCACATAGAAGGTTGCTTGGGGAAGAAGAGGAAGACAACTTTGGGAAAAGAGGCAAAATCCGTGTGAGAATAGTTTTGCACTGAATTATAAAAAGAATAATGGTGTATCAGCTATTCAGTTTGTAAATAGTTTCAATTTTTGGGGTATAAGTGTTCTTTTCCCCTTTTAAAAAGTAAATTAAATCCAACACCTAATTTCACTAGAAAGAAAAAATAGATTTCTTGACAAGTACTTTTTAAGTATTTTAATTCCGTACACATAATAAATAGAACTACACTATCCACTACGAATACACTATTACTTCCACTTTTCTTTTTAATCTTGTCGGTCCAAACAGAAAATTACATCTTTCCATAATTAAAAATGATTTCTATAGAAATATCTAAAGTTTGTGTGTAGTTTTTTTAAGCTAGAGATAAATTAAGTATATATGACAGTAAAATATGTCTAGTTAGATAGTTTTTTAAATTTTAAAAGTCGTTCTCTTTTTTCTTAAAATTTGTATCAATCAAATACAATAAATTCCACAAAATTGAATCTGTATCAATTAATTAGTGTTTCGAATTGAGATAGAAAGAATAACTGATTGTTAAATTCTACTGATTTAAAAAAATTTAGCAGCATTATTCTTAAACTGTTTAGTATGAGCAACTAAAATATTTTACGAAGACAATGAAAAATTGTAAAAAATAAAAATGATTGTATTCTTTGCAATTCTGTCAACATTATGAGTCAGTGAAAAGGCAATTCACATAAATTTACCGCTCTTGCATTGCAAGATGAAAAATAAATAATGAAAGAAAAACAGTAAGCTCTAATATAATCTGTGACTAATATAATTGCTTCTTCATAAGGAATTGTTCAATCGAGAAGTGACATGGAAAAATGCATCCTCATTGCAGGGTATTGTGAGACCGCCCATTGAATGTTGAAACCCAAATTCTTCCTCTGATTTCTGAAGCAATTCCTGGAACGAAGTGTGATTCAGGTATGCAATTGGAACTACGTATCGTTTCTTCTCTGTTTCTCCAACGTAAACTGCTAAATGTCCTTTTGGTACATCTGATATTTGATTCCGAGTTAAAACAGAGTGTAGTTTGTGAAATTGCTTTAAACTGGAAATAGTTGATGGTAAACGAATAATAATACCCATCATATAGGTAGATCTTTGACTTTGAAGATTAGTTTTGGTATTTGATGGATTGGAACTTGTTGAGTGAGAGGAATAATTTTATGCACTGAAGGTGTTTGATGATTTGAACTGAAAAGGGCTATATTTATAGGGTTTTCCCACCTGTCTCATGTGATAACGGCCCTACTTCACATGGCTCATCAACAAATTGAAATATTCCCCTCTGATAATCAGCCTACTAGTTATAACATTGTGGATTGCTTCCACAATTACCATTTATATTCATCCAATCGTTTTCGGATTTCGAGATTCAAATAAATCTATCTAAATTTTTCATATATCTTTTAATTATTATGACTTATAATACTTTTTACGTAGTTTACGAATATATAAATTTTATTTTGATTTCACACGCAAATTTCCTATCAAACTTAAAATGTTTTGACTCTCAAAAAACGAAAAGTGTCACATAAATTGAGACATCCACGTTCAATTGGAAACAATTACTTGGAGAGTTTCTAATCTGCCATGTATCCACTTGACTTGATTATTATCTAGTCCTGAATTTTGGATGGCCATAAACTGTCTGGTTATATATATACCACTTTTCTCCCATTGTTTCCACTTTGGACATGTATATATATATATATATAAATATTGTTTATGTCAAAATATATAACGAACCAACAAACAATGAATTATATATGTTGCTCTCTAATTCTTTACTAGTATCTAATTGCAACTCCCATACTGCCTTCTTGTCCTTGAGGTTATGCAAAAAGTTGTGAAGTCATTTATCATCTACATATTTTTTGGTGCCGAAATAACTGCATGCCCACCTCTATCTGTCTTGCTCTTGATTTTTCAAAAATATGACAGCACAACAAATTCTGCATTTTTCAACTTATAATTACATATATGTTCCCAAACTAATGGCTACTTGCATGAAAATAAACGAGTGGTAGTGGTGATCACCATGCATTTCAATATTGTGAATTGTATGATAATCTTCTTATTTAAAAAGTTTAAGTTGTTAGGGAGATCATATGTTTGTTTACCTTATTATTAACAATTCCTTATTGTGTGGGTTGGATTCTTTTTCATAATGAGCCAACCGCATTTTTTTTATAAGGATGTGATCTCACTCGTGCCTAAAATATCTATTGAAATTCATTGAAGTGTGAGATCATCTCATTTGAAAGATTGACCTACTAGAGGTTTAGTACATATTAATTCATTTAATGATAGGTTCCACATTTAGTCACTGTCCTACTACAAGCTTAGAATCACACATTTATCACTAAACTCTACCTGCTACAATCCGAAATGTAACTTTTGTAGAACTAGGACGTGAAGTTTTTTTTTTTTTTTTGTTGCATGAATATTAGCTATTTAAATAAAGGACATATTACAACTATAACATACATCTAAATTTCAAAATATTATAACGGTGACTTACAACTAATGAAAATGAAAGAAAAAAAACGGAAAAAGCACCAAGTGTGAACAATAACATTTTGGTACTATAAGTTTGATCTAACAACCCAATGATTTCATTAAGTACGACTGACAAATATACATTATAAATTATAATACCTGTACTTATGTAGACGACTCTCCGCGTATATATCATTTTGAAATTTATGGAGCACATTAATTATTCTGTATTGAGCTACAAGCCTACGGCTACGAAGTTGCCGGATCAAGGAAATGAAAAAGAATTTGAGCATTTATGATTTTATCATAAAATTTTAAAATAAATTGGAAGTACATCACATGTTACCAATATCACAGAATTTGTGATCCAGATCCAGATAATAAAAGATCAAAAGATTGGAATTATTTTCTATATAACTACCATCAGCGTGACTTTTTCTTAATAGAATCATTAATAATCATTATTAAAGAAAATTAAATGTAAACAAATTTCTTAGTACTCTGGACAGGAGATGCGTTTTGGGGTTCGATTAATTTAAATATGTGGCTTTCTGCCAAAGACGACTCCAGTACCCCAGCTCGAATTCAAGACCTCCGGTTTGGTGGTAGACGACTTTACATTTGCTAACAAATGTGAAGGAATCTATAATTAGTTGAGAGTTGGCATTACTTACGAATTATATTAATTATTATATGTACTTAGGGGATATGTAGGTTTGCTTAATCTAATTATTATTGTCACAAGCTCAAATTTAATTATTAGTCTTCGACTCTACACCAATCACTGCTGATGCTGTTCAATAATTAGATTTAATTTCCTTATTATTAATTCTGAAATAAGAAAAATAGGATTTAAAGAAATTTCTTGACAACTACTACAACACTACAACAGTTATACAGAAGTGCTTTGACATCATTTTCATTAAAAAAAAAATGAAAATGATTGAAAGTCCATCTAAACATAATCAACAGCAATAATCATACTTAGAATAATTTAAAAGAATTTTTATGTGGACTACTTTGTTGTTCAAAAGAATTAGCGAAAATAACCCTCGATTTCATAAGTTATTGCCAGTATACATGTTACTCACAAGTCCTAGCTAGTAGGCAATTACCAACATTGTGGAGTTAAAAAAAATGGTAGCTTGGTGTACGAAGCATTCCAGTGAAGGCGCACCACACTCTAATTAAGGGAGTGTGAAACCCGTTCTTATATGCCACATGTAAAACAAATTAAAATGTTACTCGAAAGCTCCTTTCACTACATCAAAAATGATCATTAGCGGCAATTAAGAATTAATTGCCGCTAAATATGTATTTTTAGAGGCAATTAGCACTTTTGTATGTCTCTAAAGCCTTCAACGACATTGGTTCTAATGACACTTAACTAATGCCGGTAAAGACTTTAACATTCTTTATTAATGTCAATATTTAATGCCGCTAAAAGTTGTTTTTGTTGTAGTGTCTGCAAAATATTCTTTATGGATAACGAAACAGCTCATCCAATGGCCTCTACGTTACAAAATTTCTCTTGCTCTTGATTATTTAACATAGAAAAATCTTGATATTTTATCTTTAAACAGGAAAAAGAAAAATCTTGACAGTTTTAAGTTTAAAATATTTAAACAATTAGATAGGCTACTTTATAAGTCATATAGTAGTATAACTTGATAAAAACGATACGTAAGGACAATGAAGAATGATAAATATTTGATTGAATTTTTTCCTTTCCAGTATTTTTCTCAACAGTATGAGGCAGTACTGTAAAGGCATTAATTTGCACATAAATTTACAGCTCTTGCATGGCAAGAGGAAAAAAAAACGTATAATGAACATTATACGTATTGAAAAATAAAAAGAAGAAATTAAGCTTTGTTCAATCGAGAAGTGACATGAAAAAAATCTTCCTCGTTGCAAGGTATTGTAAGACCGCCCATTGGATGTTGATATCCGAACTCTTCCTCTGATTTTCGTAGCAATTCTTGGAACGAAGCATGATTTACGTATTTAATTGGAACCACAAATCGTTTCTTCTCTGTTTCTCCAACGTAAACTGCTAAATGTCCTTTTGGTACATCTGATATTTGCTTCCGAGTAACAACAAAATGCAATTTGTTGAATTGCTTGACACTTGAAATCATAGATAACAAACGAATACCCATGATCACTTTTTTTTTTTAATATTGACTTGATTGTACTAAATTTGGTGTTTGATATAATTGGAAGAACTTGTTCTGAATTGTTTGAAGTGGAAATTATAATTTATATTAGCTGCATATGTTGTTGCCACCAAAGTGGACTGTGTAAGGGAGGTCCTACCTCACATGGTCTTTGCTCATTTTTGTCCAATTGGAAGAAAATGAAATGAAATATTCAATTCCTTATGAAGTACTCAACTCTCATCCAAGTCTTGATTAAGGAGCCCACTTGATTAATTGAACAACTTATTGCATATTTGGGCTGCTGGTCTTTCTACAAAGTTTGATTACTTGAGAAACTTTCATAAAGACTATACTTTTGGAACCTATAGTTATCGTACATAATTATAGTTTACCTAATTACTATTTGTTTTTATCCTATTGTATGCTCAATTTTATTGTATCAACGCGGATACAATCACCATGAGTTGTATGCGTTCACTCATAGAGTAAAGGGTGGTCAGTTGATCCACCTCCATTAAACAATTATACCGCATACATATAGAATCTTATAGTGTGTATACAAAAATCATGTTTATACATATATATTAAATTGTTTCAACTATCTTTAACAAAATTTCAAATTTTACTATTGCATTCGCTCGATATATCTCCCATAGGTTGTATGTGTTCGTTCACTGTATCGACACATACAGTCGCGTTGGATACGATCACAAGAGGACGCTGTATCAAATACAGTGTACAAGTTAGTTAAACATGTAATTTTTCCATAATTAATTTTATTTATATCCACTTACATTTGAATTTGGCTTGTTTTAATTTGTTGGTGGTCATAATACACAACACCGTCACTTGGCCATTGTTTCCAATTTGGACATAGTTTTCATCCATATTAATGTTTGTGTCTCAAACACGACCAAGCATGAAACGACATCTCCGGCCCCTATACAATATTTTGTGTCTTTAATTGTGTATAATACACTCAAATTGAAAAATTCTTCATATTTAATTATCCAGTCGTTATCTAAATGTTACTCTTTCTTTTATTATACACATATACATATGTTGAAACTCTTTCGTGCCTCCAGCCAATTAAAATATTTTTTAAAATATATTATAAGTTATATATATCAACAATTAATATAATTTTTTTATATATATATTATCACTCAAAATTTGTCCGCTTAGTTACTACATTTTTTTTTGTAATTGTGAATACTTAATAAGTAACATGAATGTACATATTATATAAAATTAACTTGAGCTATAGACTTACATGAAAAATAATAATGTAATAGATTGCTCACAAAGTTTGTCCTATATAAATTAAATTATTAAATGGATGCTATATATGGTCAAGAGAGGTGATTGAATAATGTTTATTATATTGAACATAAAAAAAATTTGTGATTGTACATCCAAACCTAATCAAGTTGATGACTTGTAACAGAAAGGAGTAAAAGGAAAGAAAAAAAATTCCCAAATGTCAACAAAACTAAATTTCGTACCAATGATCATTTCATAAAGAATTAATTAACAAACTAACTAAATGGATTATTAGATGGCCACTAATAATGCCAGGATATATATATGTATTGTTTGTGCATCTAATTCTCCGCGTTCATATTTACAATTTTAAATTAATGTTAGATATTATTATTCTGCATTGATATTTTAAAATTACTTATGAATTGCTAATTATTTTGGGATATGATTAATTTGAATTATTCATATTAAGAATATAAGAAATTTCATTTAAGGGTAAAACGTTCTCTAACTATTGACTAGTTCCAATAAATAATTTCTTATTCCCCTTTCAACTAAATATAAAAGAACTATTAAAAGAATTTTTTGATTATAGGAAAGAGAGAAGCAATTAATTATCTTAACAACTCATATAAAAGTACTTTATTTAAAAGAAAATTGGAAGTAGAGTCATCAATATCAAAGAATATGTGATAATAAAAAAGTACTCTAATTATCATGATAGAAAACGATTTTCCATCTAAACAGAATCAACGTGACTTAGAGTTCTGAGAGTTTTAGAATTAACAATACTCCCTCCCTTCGTCCTATAACAATTTTCTTTTTATATGAATATTAAAAAATTATAAATAAATGTGACCACTTTTAAAAAAAATTAATTACAAGGTAATATAGGAAAAATCTAATTAATATTTTCTTTATTTAGTAAGGTGGACAATTAATAGTGTAATAGTAACAACTTTTTAATAAGATGATCAATTAATATGAGACAGAGTGAATAATCAATCAGATAAAAAGAAGACACTCCGTACATGAACATAAATAACCCCACCGACATGTCATAATTAATCATTCCCAGTGTGTTAATTAACGATGATGTAAAGTAAGTTATTTTTAAATCAAATTAATTAGTACGTCTTTCTCTACACTACTTTTCCACCGCGAATTAATATTCTCTTTTTAATAAACATGAAAATCCAGCCATGCAAAACAGCGTAGAATATTAGTAGCCCCAAAGAAGTGGAAGCTATTCTTTTATTAGATATACAAATAATATGTATTTTTGTTATACTAGTATTTATTGATAATTTAGAATAACAAGTTAAATTACATTATGTTGTAAAAAGTTAAGTTCATCACATTGTTAATGTATATAATTTTAATTGTCAGAAAGTAATTTAGATTTTTCATCTTCGCGAAAATATAGATTTAGTTTTAACTTTTTTTTATGTATATTCTTGAAAATATACTCGTTAAAATATTGAGATGAAATGGGAGTATAATGATGTGTGTTGTGATTTATGAGAAAATACAAACAATTAGTGCATGCAAGTGTAAAATATGGAGTAATTCAGAATAATCACTACTAGAAAAGAAAAAGTAGAATAAATATAGGCCTTTCGCTGTGAATTAATGAAAAATTTGTCTTATAAATATAATTTTCCATTACATCAGCTCACTAGAAAAATATAATAGTGGAGAACAGATTCTCAATTAGTGAAAAGTTTTTTAATTTTTTTTTTGTGAAAACACTACTATTTTTTCTTTTTCTCATTAATTCAATCAAAATTTGTGTGGGAATTGTCACTGAAAATTTCAATGAGAAAATAATAATTTTTCAGTAATGAACATGTGTATTGTTTCATATGGAACTTGGAAGTGAAAAATATATTTCCTTACACCGGTAATTGATTACATTGAACTTAAATGTATATGATGAGTATATATATCTGTGAAAAAAAATCATTAAATTACAGTAATAAATAGTATCAAATTTTGAACTCATAAGTTTAAAAATACAATGAGTTCAATAACAACAACATTAATCATGAATATTATTGACATCTAGAGATGAGATTCAAATGAGAAATGATAGTGAGGAATGTAGTTTCACTGCATGGAATGGTAAGACCACCCATTGGATGATCAAATCCATATTCATCTTCTGCTTTCCTCAATAATTCTTGAAATAATGGATGTTCCAAATATGATATTGGAACCACAAACTTCTTATGTTTCTTGTAATACCTCTCTCCCACATACACTACTATATGCCCTTTTGGTACCTCTAATTTTGTTCGTAAAAAAACATTATACTTAGCTTGTCGAATCATCGCCCTTATACCTATAATCCCCATTATCAAACCAACAAAATTTCTTTGGCTAATGCTTTTTTTTTTCTCGCTTTGACTTGCCTTCCTAATTATCTTTCAATCTGGAGGAGGAGGAGGAAGAAAAGAAGAAGTTAAAATTGTTTAAGGTTTAGATATGATTGATGAACATATAAGTTATTATAGTTTGTATATATATATATATAGGATTTGAATTCTATTGGTTGTTTATGAATTGATATTATAGTATTAATAACTATATGGAAAGAAGTGTGGGACCCTGAGAAAGTTCGACGGTGGATGGTTCTATTTTTTTTCTCTTGCATGCATTATTAGTATGATAGTAGCAGTGATCTCATAAATTTATCAATTGGATCCCCCAACTTGTTGCAGTGTGAATACTTTTGAATGAAATTAATAACGATAAATATTTTGAATGAATGAAATATTTATATTTATGGTGATAGCCCACAGTTTTTTTTAAAGCTCATACCGCGTTTGATTATATTTGACAGCTAATTTTTAAAAAAATTCTTGTTTGATCTTCAAATTTTATTTTGAAATACTTTTAAAAAATTATATTTGAATTCACATTGAAATGAATAAATTTGACACTAGTTGCATTTCGAATCAAATCACATAGATTAAAAAGAATAAAGTGTAATATTTTCTCCGATCTAAAATAATGATGTTTCATATATTAAGAAGATATTTAAGAATTTTTGTTTTCCTTCAAATTTTCACTTGACATATTCCTAATTCAATGATAATTTATGTCAAAAAGGGAAAAAAAATCACAATTAAAGATATTTTAGTCAAAACCTCTATTAATTTAATTTTTAATAGTAAATGAATACCTTAATCCATGTATCAAGCCTAAAATATCTTTTGCACTGAAAGGAATAATAACATAAAATACATTATAGATTAAATTGTAAGAACAATATAGAATTATACAATATCAATAAATATAATGTAAGTTTTGAGTCATGAAATTAGTCGTATAATTAGATGAAGACGATACATTAAATGAGCATTTTCTTGAGCTACAGTACTTGAAATATAATATATATATATATTGGCTTAAATTCTGTTGCCCCCAAAGTTCGTGGTATATTCTGCGTCTTGCTAGCTGTTATATATCATTAACTAATAACATCAAGTGCCATTAAATAAACACAATTACGTCGCCATTTCGTGATAGATTTCTTTAAGTGCTATTGTTGATTTGTTTGTTAAATTTTTCATATGTTCCCACCTTGCTCTCTAAGTTTTGCCACTTCAACAAAAGTTAATATAGTCAACATAATATACTATACTTTTTCGTTTTTTTTATTTGGCTTTTATTGACTTAATACTTGATCACCTTAAGAAATTATTTATTAGAAAAATATTTTACTGTATTAAACTTTCTCCATTTCAAAATAAATTTGGGTGGTAATCACCTCTTCAAAAAAATTTAACTAGTGACATTGATAAAAAGGGTAATTTGTTAATTATATCATTTTTGCTTCTTCACTAATTTAAGAAAAATTAGTGATAATTTAAAAAATTATTGTAGAAAAGGATAATTTTACGAAAATATAATTTTAATATATTTTTGGACTTTGAAACATTCATTTATTTTGAACCATAAAAGATTGCTAGAAATATATTTATTTTGGACTGAGGAATATAATCTGTATTAATTGTATATTAAAAAGCTAAATTTGATTAGTAGTACTTTATTTAGTTACTTAATGATAAGGATATTGTTGGAAGAAAATAACTATTAAAAATGAACAAGTAAAAAAAATTAATAAAATTTATTTTGTTAAGAATAAACAAGTAAAAGAAAAATTATACTATTTTTTTTGCCTAGTTATTTAGTAGAGTAGAGCCCAACTTCTCTATAGCAATATCTTCAAATAACAATATCTTATTATAATAAAAAAAATTGAAAATAATTTTTAGATTATATTTTATTTCTTTATAACTTTTTTTTTAATCTATAATAATAACATCATCAATATCTTATTATAATAATTAAGTTTTTTTCGAAAATATTTTTTATAACAATATAGTCTTTTCAAAATTACCCATTTATAGTAAATATCTTCCTTTTGGTAATACAATAACAAATCATTTTTATAGAAATAGAATCTCTAACCTTACCAATAATTGGTACATATTTTGACCATTTATATATTTTCATCATTAAAGTTTTTTCCTTATGCATTCAACTAGGATAATTTAGCTCATTAATTTGCCTATAATATTCTAGTTTTAACCATAACTAATTTGGGTAGCCATAAATCATAATTAGTAGAAAACGTTGAATTCACTATTTGTTTGTGTCTGCAAGCAAAAAAGGTATACTTTATGATATCTCTTTCTGCGACTAATCATGATTTTCAATCTAAATATAATAATAATCTTCCCCTCCAAATAAATAAATAAATTATCAAATCTTTTGTCAGTAATCATTTGGAGGTGCCATTACCATTTAGTAGTTAATTCAACTGGAAATGATGCATTTATTTATATTTAATTATCTATTATTTTGGTTGTCAGTGCACCTAACCTGGCTAGCTAGTTTTTTATTGTGGTCCATATAATTTCCAGTTAATAAGATCAAGATCAGGGTAATAATAAAAAACAGGAAAAAGGATTTAAAAAAACATTATTTGAATATTGAATATACATATTACATTGGGAATAGTCCATGTTACAAAATTGAAGAGATCGAGGCTGACTTAGTCAAGCTCTTTCAATCTAAATGTCTCGGATTTGAGCCATAGAAATAAAGTAACTCCTCATAGGAAAATGAGAGCTCTTTATATGCTGCATAAATCCGGATCAGTCGGACCAATGAATTCCATATACCAAATGGTAGAGCGGAAAAAAAAGAAGAAAAATCACTAAGACTATGGGATGAAATAAGTTTACAATTCTTTAAAAGTCTATGATGACTTTAGTAAAGAAATGAGACTAATAAAGTAATCTTCACTACATGGAATTGTAATGCCTCCCATAGGATGATTATACCCAAATTCTTCTTCAGCCCAATGTAACAAATCTTGAAATAAAGGGTGATTCAAGTAAGAAATTGGAACAACAAATCTCCTATATGTTTCACCAACATAAACTGCAAAATGTCCCTTTGGTACATCATTTGTAGTAGATGAAATGCTTCCATTTCTTGGTGAAATTGTTCTTCTAAGCTTCTCTTTAGCATTTGATATTCCAACTAAACCTCTTCCCATTTTTAAACACAAAAGATTTGAGGCTAAATTGATGTTTTAATTTGAAATGAATTTGACTTGTGTTTGAAATGGAAGATAGGAAAACTAGACTATATATATAGAGTCATTTCAATCCTCAAATTGGCAATAAATTAATGAAGATTAATGTGTGAAGTTGGCAAACATATCAGGTGAAGATATTGGCAAAAGATCACATGGTTTTGCCTAATCTATTTCAGGACATCATGTCCTACCACTTTAGGGTACACAATTAATAAAAATCTTGCATTATTTGAAAAATGTGACATGCTGATTTTTGTTGAACATATCATTAGGTAAATAAAAATATTTTTAGTAATTAAACTTTTGGATGAGATAGATAATTATTTAGTTTCAACATGCATGGGTGGACGATGCACGTCTCGAACAATGAGTTCATTTGAATTAAACTCAATACTTTTCAGGTAGAGAATATATTTATGTGTAAAATCCACTAAAATTGCACAAAATAGTAGATATAGACCCGCTGTTTTAAAATATAACAAAATCAATACTAAGAACCTTAAAAGTTGAATCCATAAATTTAAAATCCTAGATTCGCCTTTGTCAACAATGTTGATTCAACATGATGTCAGAGCATGCATAGGTTTCGTTCAAGTTTCACCATCATGGTGGCATAGGGAACTTTCACTAACATAATTTAAAAAATAAAAAAGTAAACACGTGAAAAAAGACGAGAAATTCAAGTACACATAATATATATGCATAATACTTTTGACCTTATATACATAATGTAATTTTCAACCCCCCTCCACACTTCTAGCTAGCTCCGCCCACCATTCATTAATTTAGTTTTTTGGTTTCATATTCGGTGTTTGATGCCTAAATTGGAGCTCAACTAAATCCGGATTCACGCCTAAAAGTTTCACATTGTGAAGTGAAGCGCTCCCTAAGACCCTAACAAAGGCAACTCTGTATCGGTATACTCGAACTTGAAACTTCTGATTAGAATAAAGCAGTACTTATCGCCCATTATTATTATTACATATTTTTCTCACTAAAAAATCAATCTCATATTATAGGGGATATGTTGGACGCATAATTAAGTAAATACTCTTATATTTAAATTTATTGATGAAATGATCACGTACATCACCAATATCCATAATTGATTTTTGACAAACATTTACTAACTGCACTTCCTGTACTGTTGTTTATTGATACAAAAAGATGTTTCTCGATGAGTTATAAGGATAACAAAAGTAGCTCATTTTCCTATATTATAGAGGCATTGAACCTGGACTTGCCATTGTTTAATAAATCAACCTTTTGCCAATTTACCAGAAAAAAGTTAGTGGGCTCATTTGTATCATAATTCAGATTCTTGAAAATAGTGCTCTTTTTTTTCTTCTCTATGTTTGGGTTCGCTTATCAAGAATAATATTTTTGTTACTCTGTTGCTAGCATTGAAGTAAATGCCTCAATGGATAATAAAAAAAAATTTGAGTAAAAATTTGAAGTAAAATCCAAAAATGTGTTGTTTCCAAAATGTTTTTTATTCTTCATATTTTAGTTCCTAAACAGAATCTAAGTTCATTCTTAGTGAAATCTGACTTGGAGAAAGTGGAAATCTGACTTGGAGAAAGTGTCGAAGTTCTGTATGTAGTATGTACGTAACCTTACCCTAACTTGTTAAGGTAGATAGGTAGTTTCCTAATGTTTGGTGTAAACTATAAGGGACAAAATATGAATTCAATAAATGCTCAAATTTTGTTGTACTTAGCTCCGTTCGTCTTCATTTCCATTTTCTATGAGTATTGTTATATCACTATCATCACCCATTTATGGCAAAACGTGTTATTAAAAGTCAGATCATTATCAGTATTTGTTAAGTCAATCCAATTTATGTTGACACATTACTTATATTGTTAGTAAAGAACCAATTATTGAAGAAATTGAGGAAGTCAAACCCGTGATTAATTAACAAATTTTCATACTAGTTGTTGCCTCATTTTCTACCATTTTTTTTTTGTTGAATTGTGTCTGTAGACTGCAAACCGATAGTTCACATTTAGCAATCGCACATGATTCTTAATTTTGACGGCCACATATTTTATTTGCTTAATTATATCTTCAACAAGTCATGCACAGGTGGACATGAATCTTTTTTCATAGGCCAATCACATGGACATAACTTCCTTAATCAATTTTAGATGTACAAAGTTTAAAGATATTTCTTCGCAAGTACGAGGTTAGTTGAATAATGAAACTTACTTAACATAACTAATTATCATGTTTAGATGTCTACAATCACATCTTTGATAATGAATAAGGAGCCAAGTGATAGTAATATAGTATTACTTATCCAATCAAGTTGTCATTTGATCATTAGACAAGAGACTTGATCCATTCATAGTGGTATTAGTCAAATTAAAGAGGGTCCTCTTACATTTGGTTATGAGAAAAGTAGTAGGACATGATGTTTTTTCTTCAACAAGTATTATATGGTCTAAGTACTTTGTCAATTAATGAATTTGAAAAGCAAACCATGTTATATTTCATGTGTTGTTGTCTTTTCAACATCACTAAACATTTGGATATGCATTAGAAATTACTACTTGCCTATACTATATATATACTTATGCACAGTATTCTTAACAAAAAAAAATTTACTTTCTCATTGCTAAGCAAAATTCATTCATTTTCTGATCTCAGTCTGTTGTGAACAATCAAGATAGTGATAAACTTTTAGATGAAATACATGAAACTGAATTAATTTGGCGTAAATATTTGGTGTTCGGTTTTTAGGCCATACATGTCATAGTGCAGACTGTCCATAAACACCTTGAGGATCAGCATTAGCATTGAGGTGAATCACCACACTATCTCTATCATACATTGGACATTACATAAAGTAAGAGTGCATAGTCAACACGCACCTAAAGTGCCTATGTTGGAACTTGGAATGTTTGGCAAATTAGATTCCTACTAAAGAAGTGCTGCTCAATGTCAACTCATTATTCAATTAATGAAATTCAATGGGATCCAGAAGTATTGCTCAATGTCAACTCAACTCATTATTCAATTCATGAAATTTAATGGAATCCAGAAGTGTTGCTCAATGTCAACTCATTATTCAATTTGTGAATTTCAATGGGATCCAGAGATACCATGTTTGATCCCAAGTACTCAGATAGATCAAAAGTACAATTCTATCTAAACTGCTCATTTTCAAATGATATCCATATTGTACACAAATATCTGTATTTTTTGAGTTACCTCGAGATCATTAGAAGTTTCTCTTAATAGTTAAAATCACTATTAAGAGATAAATTTGTACCAGCGAATTATCATAAATGATCACCAGATTATAGATAAGTTTCTACATTCTTCTCTGGCTTGTCTATGAACTTCTTGTTGACTAATGCAACTGGAGGAATTTTCTAGATTTATCGATTTCTCTGTTATTTCCAACAATAATCATCGCAGTTTGACCATTTTATGTGTACTCACTACTCAACTGCAGCACTACTTGAACCAACCAACATGCCTTCTGAGCCGTCCCTTTTAGCACTATGAATGATCAGATTTTGTCTAAAATCTTCAGGAGATGCCCATATAGATTCGCGTTTTATGATCAATTGATCGATGGGATGCTGACTACACTTAATTGATATGGCTTCAGGTGGTCCCTAACTAAACTATTTCAAGAAAATGAAATTTCATGAATCTGTTCTTTATTTAGAAAAGCAATGGGGCCTTATGCTTTTAGACATAGTTTCAAAGTCTAAATAGTTTGATAATTAGTTGGAAGGCATATTCATGTGTTATATTCATGTGCTATTGTCTCTAAATAGTGCGCGCCAAAATTCAACTACACAAGTAATCTTTAACTGGTGCCTATTGAAAATGCCAATTCAATGCACTTCACTAGGATTCCACAACTTGTCATAGGCCTATATAAACAAAAAAAGAAAAGCCACAACACTCATCAAAACTTAAAACTATCCAAAGCTTCATTATTTGCTTATCTACATTGAACTAAACAACCATGGCTATCCGTATGCCTCGTATACTCAAGAAGTCTTCTACAGCTAAAGATGTTCCAAAAGGCCACTGTGCTGTGTATGTTGGGGAGGAGCAGAAGAAGAGATTTGTAATTCCTATATCATTCTTGAGCCACCCTTTATTTCAAAACTTGCTTAGTCAAGCTGAGGAAGAATTTGGTTTCGATCATCCAATGGGTGGTCTTACAATACCTTGCAGAGAGGATGTCTTCATTAACGTTACTTCTCGTTTGAGGAACTGAAATGGAAACTTGCTTTCACAATTTTATACTAAAGCAAGATTCGGACACTGTAAAGTTTAGGAGTATTTAGAGAAAACAGTAATTAATATTAGAATGAGGATGTTGCCTCTGACTAGGTAGATTAGTGAACTTATATTTACAAAGCCTCATTGTTAAATTATGGGAAGATAATGAAGTATTGAACCTTCTTCAATTGATGGTTTCATTCATTTAGCATTGGTGTTTTTTCAAGTTTTCTAACAATCTTGAGCTGAATCAAGTAATCATTTCCAAACTAAGTGCAATAGAAGAACTACATAATGTGATAAAATCTACAGTTCTTGTCCCTTGGCTAACTATCAAAATGGGAAATACAAAAGCCAAAGAGCTTTGCTTTGACCATTTGTTTCAGACTTGTTAAGTCAAGATGAGGAACAGTTTTTGTTTTGAATACCCCATTTGTGAACCAATCTCACTCTTACAAAATTAGTACTATTTCAGCAATTTTGCAACTTCTTGTTACTTCCGAGCAATTGATCAACTGAGAGAATTCTGCTGCATTTCCATATAAGGCAACACTAACTAAGTAATCAGTGAAAACAGTTTGTTGCTTACTCCGACAGCAGGCATTTTAGAACTCCTTGAGACAAATATAAACTCTTTTAACTTGGAAAATTGAAATTCAATACTCTGTGCTTGTAAAATTCAACAAGAAAAGTTTCACTACCCCTACTTTTTCTTCGCTAGCTTTCTCTAGTTAATTGTAGCTGCATAATTGATTGAGGGACATTATAAAACGCGTCCAAGTGAAATGCTAAATATGACCTGAGATCTGAGTTTAGCATATGACTAGGTCCTTACAAGGCACGACTTCATTTATGGAAAAATCAACATAGTGATGAAACTGAATCAATTTGGTGCAAGTATTTGGTCTTTGGTTTCTAGGCCATAATGCTGACTGTCCATAGATACATAGAATGTTAAGTTTGGTATAGTAATTTAGTTTCCAATTAAAGAAGTGCGGTTCAAAAGCAACTCATTATTCGATATATATTATCTCTCTTGAAAAATTTAAGTCAGCATATTATTCTTCTGGATTTGTACCAGTGAATTATCAAAATGATCACCAGATTAGAGATAAGTTTCTACACTCTTCTATTGCTTGTCTATAACCTTCTTATTGACTAATGAAACAGGAGGAATATTCTAGATTTATCGATTTCTCTGTTATTTCCAATAATAATCATCGCAGTTTGACCAATTTATGTGTACTCAAATGCAGCACTACTTGAACCAACATTTATCCTGAGTCATCCCTTTAGCACGATGAATGATCAGATTTTGTCTAAAATCTTCAGGAGATGCCCATATAGATTCACATTTTATGATCAATCGATCGATGGGATGCTGACTACACTTTTTTGATTCAACATCAAGAAATGACTTCAGGTGGTCCGGTCCCTAACTAAACTATTTCAAGAAAATGAGATTTCATGAATCTGTTCTTTATTTAGAAAAGCAATGGGGCCTTATGTTTTTAGACATAGTTTCAAAGTCTAAATAGTTTGATAATTAGTTAGAAGGCATATTCATGTGCTATTGTCTCAAAATAGTTCAAGCCAAAATTCAACTACACAAGTAATCTTTAACTGGTGCCTACTGAAAATACCAATTCAATGCACTTCACTAGGATTCCACAACTTTCCATTGGCCTATATAAACACATAAAGAGAAGCCTCAACCACTACAACTCTCAGCAAGACTTGAAACATTCAAAGCTTTACTCTGCTTTCAAAGTCCTTACAAGTTCTTTCCTTCATTATTTGCTTATCCACATTGAACTAAACAACCATGGCTATCCGTATGCCTCGTATAATCAAGAAGTCTTCTGCAGCTAAAGATGTTCCGAAAGGCCACTGTGCTGTGTATGTTGGGGAGGAGCAGAAGAAGAGATTTGTAATTCCTATATCATTCTTGAGCCATCCTTTATTTCAAAACTTGCTTAGTCAAGCTGAGGAAGAATTTGGTTTCGATCATCCAATGGGTGGTCTTACAATACCTTGCAGAGAGGATGTCTTCATTAACGTTACTTCTCGTTTGAGGAACTGAAATGGAAACTTGCTTTCACAATTTTATACTAAAGCAAGATTCGGACAATGTAAAATTTAGGAGTAGGAGAAAACAGTAATTGATGTTAGAATGAGGATATTGCCTCTGAGTAGGTAGATTAGTGAAATTATATATACAAAGCCTGATTGTTATATTATGGGAAGATAATGAATTATTGAACCTTCTTCAATTGATGATTCCATTCATTAAGCATTGGTGTTTTTTCAAGTTTTCATGGTTTTCTAACATTCTGGAGCCAGAATCAAGTGATCATTTCCAAACTAAGTGCTATAGAAGAACTACATAATAGGATGAAATCTACAGTTCTTTGTCCCACGTCTTCCTATTAAAATGGGACATACAAAGGCGAAAGACCTTTGCTTTGAGCATTTGTTTCAAGACTTGTTAAGTCAAGATGAGGAGCAGTTTTGTATTTGATTACCCCATTTGTGAACCAATCTTACTCTTACAAAATTAGTACTATTTCAGCAATTTTGCAACCTCTTGTTACTCTGAGCAATTGGTTAACACAGAGAATTGTGCTGCATTTCCATATGTAAGGCAACACTAACTAAGTAATCAGTGAAAACAGTTTGTTGTGCTCTCCGACAACAGGCATTTTACAACTCCTTGAGACAAATTTAAACTTTTTTAACTTAGGAAATTGAAATTCAGTACTCTTGTACTTGTAAAATTCAACAAGAAAAGTGTCACTACCCCTAATAGCTGCACAATTGATTGAGGGACACTATAAAACACATCTAAGTGAATAAAGGGAAGACCTGAGATCTGAGTTAGGTCCTTGCAATGCACAGCTTAGGAACTGACCAGGAGCATCATCATAAGATTTTTAACTTTTTCCAACTTGCTAGGTGTGACTTACCAATTGCAACATTTATGGGAAAATCAAGAATATTCGGTCTTTGGTTTCTAGATCATACTGGCCTTAATGCTGACTGTCCATAAATACATAGAATGTTTAGTTTGGTATAGGAATTTAGACTCCAATTAAAGCAATGCTGTTCAAAGTCAACTCATTATTCGATTAATATAACCTTTTAACAAATTTAAGTCAGAGTATTATTCTTGTGGATTTGTACCAGTGAATTATCATAAATGATTAACAGATTAGAGATAAGTTTCTACATTCTTCTCTTGCTTGTCTAACCTTCTTATTGACTAATGCAACTTGAGAAATATTGTAGCTTTATTGAGTTCTCCATAATAATCATCCTAAATTGACCATGTGATAAGTACTCAACAGCAGCACTATATGACAAGAATCAACATGCATCCTGAGCCGTCCCTTCAGCACTATGGATGATCACCTTTTGTCTAAAATATTCAGGAGATCACATAGATCGTGTTTTATGATCAATCAGTGGAATGCCGACTATACTTTGTTGATTCAACATCAAGAAAATGATATATCATGAATCTGTTCTTCTTTTGTGAAAATCAGTAGGGCCTTCTGCTTTTAGACATTGTTTCAAAGTCTAAAATAGTTTGATAATTAGTTGGAAGGCATATTCATGGGTTATCTCATGTGCAATTGTCTCTAAACAGTGCCTCACCGAAACTCAACTACACAAGAATCTTTAAGTGGTGCCTACATAAAATGCATATCACTAAGACTTATCTACTTGCCATTGGCCTATATAAACACATAAAAAAGAACCATCTACCACCACAGCTCTCAGCAAAACCTGAAACCATTCAAAGCTTTACTCTGCTTTCAAAGTCCTTACTTTCATTATCTGCTTATCTATATTGAACTAAAACAACCATGGCTATCCGTATGCCTCGTATAATCAAGAAGTCTTTGACAACTAAAGATGTTCCGAAAGGCCACTGTGCTGTGTATGTTGGGGAGGAACAGAAGAAGAGATTTGTGATCCCTATATCATTCTTGAACCAACCTTTATTTCAAGACTTGCTTAGCCAAGCTGAGGAAGAATTTGGTTTCGATCATCCAATGGGTGGTCTCACAATACCTTGCAAAGAGGATGTCTTCATTAACCTTACTTCTCGTTTGAGAAACTGATATGGAAACTTGCTTTCACAATTTTATAGAAAAGTAAAGCAGGATTTGAAGAGTCTGTAAAGTTTAGGAGTTGGAAGAAAACAGTAGTTGATGTTAGAACGAAGGTTATTGCCTCTGACTAGATAGATTAGTACTTATATTTACTACGCCGGATTGTTATTCATGTCAAAGAGATGAATGACCTTTGGCAATTGATCAAAAAGATATTGAAGTTTTGGTAATTTTCTCCTAATCTTTTAATTAATAGACACATTCAATTAGCATTTGGTAATCCAGCAATGTCAAATTGAATCCATGGAAACGTTACCGATAAACTAGAGAACTCATTACAATAAAATAAAATATTATGTTGATATCATTTGCTAAGTAAATTGAAAGAATTTAATAATTGGGGATTAGGGCTAAAAATGCCACTTTGTCCCTTGATTTCTACTACTTATTCCTTCGGCTAAAAATAAATGAAAATCATTAGAATGGTATTAGGAATGCATACCTAGATTTATAGGATGAAGTTCCAACTGGCTGTTGCTTAATTCCAGCCGGTCTACTCAGTCTCCGGCTCCGACGATCCAGAAACTTGGTTCTATCCTTTCTTGCGGGGCTTTTCCGACGATCAAATTAAATCAAGAAACCGCCCTTTCACTCCAATCACAAAATTTAATCATCATATAATTTCAAGAAAGGCCATATATATCCATTATACCATATATAGTTATACATACAAGGCAGATTCATGTAATCAAGAAACTAGAATTCTGGTGATTTCAAGAAAGTAGTTCTTGCCATATGTTTTTTTAGTGTATTTCGATTATCACACTATTTTGATGTTGTTGTTTTTCTCTCGTAGACTTTACCTTGCTTTTCTTATTAACTGCTATGCTTTCTTCCATTGTTTTCTTCTTCTTTTACTTGGGTTCGATGCACTTGAGTTGAGGGTCTTTTCGAAACAACCCCTCTCTACCTCCACGAGGTAGTGGTAAGGTCTGCATACATTCTACCTCGCTAGACCCCACTTTATGGATTTCACTGGGTATGTTGTTGTTGAATTCATTTGGACTCATAACTTTAAGGCTAGATGATCTATCTACGATTCCAGCATACAAACGAAAATATCCCGTCTTAGTAAACTAGGCGACACAGGACCATAATGCTGGCCAAATTGGAATGAATGTAGATTGCCATTATAAAAAGGTGCTATCTAAAGTCAACTCATTATCCTCCTTATATAAACTAAACAATTTAAGTAGCACTGAGTCAATTGATTTTCTTGAAAAATTTAAGTCAGCACAGTGCCACAGCATGTTATTCTTATGGATTAGAGATAATCTTCTATATTCTTCTGGCTATGTTCTCTTGGTTGTTTCCTACAAAATAGTGGTGAGAGTCCACACATGCTTAGCAGTGGAACAACACAAGTAGACAGTGGTTGGTTTTGCTCTTCTTTGACCAGAAACATTGAACGACTTATGACCTTCATATCGATAAATGAATTTCTAGAAATATTCCTACTTATCCAAATCTCTATTATTCATATAATAATGATCTTAATTTGACCATGTTATAGTTACTGTATAAGTCTTCAACTGCACCAACTTGTATCCTGGGCCATGACTTAAGTATTATCATTGATCATTGGAATGCTGACTACAACTTGTTGATTCAACACCAAGAAATGTCTCCAGGTGGTCCCTAAATCTACCATTTTTAAGAAGATGAGGTTTCCATATGTTGTTTGTTGTGAATATCAGTGGGACCTTCTGCTTTTAGGCATAGTTTCAAAGTCTAAATAGTCTGATGATTAGTTGGAAGGCATAATCATGTGCTATTGTCTCTAAACAGTGCTGCACCAAAACTCAACCATACAAGTATTCTTTAGCTAGTGCCCACATAATGCCTATCCAATGCATATCAGTAGGATTCTACAACTTGTCATTGGCCTATATAAACACATACAAAGAAGGGTTTATCATAACATCTCTCACCAAAACTTGAAATCATACAAAGCTTTCCTCTGCTTTCAAAGTCCTTACAAGTTCTTTCCTTCCTTATTTTCTCATCTATATTGAACTAAACGACCATGGCTATCAGAAGTCTTCTACAAGTGGAGACGTTCCGAAAGGCTATTTTGCTGTTTATGTTGGGGAGAAGCAAAAGAAGAGATTTGTAATCCCCATTTCATTCTTGAGCCAACCTTTATTTCAAGACTTGCTTAGTCAAGCTGAGGAAGAATTTGGCTTCAATCATCCAATGGGCGGTGTCACAATTCCCTGTAGTGAGGATGTGTTCATTGATCTTACTTCTCGCTTGAATAGGATCTGAGGCTTTTCCTTTCACAATTTTGTAAAGAACTAACCTGGATTTCCAGTTTGTAGTTAGGAAAGACACATCATACATACCACATCTTAGAAAATTAGATAGAGGGGATTACTGTCAGATACAACAGTAGATCCCAATCGAATTGTAATAATCAGTAGTTTATCAAATGAAATCTTTTCACAGACATTCTTTATCCAATTTGGTTTGATAGTAATCTTGTTGAACAAAGTTCCTTAAATAACTCCATTTTCTCCATAACATGGGAAATGGAGCTTCTGAAGTGCAAATCTCAAATTATCCAAGAAATCATATTAGTATATGGCATTCCATTGGACATTTTCGTTCTTTGCTTCATTTAGAAGCAAATCTCTGGCTTGATATATCAGAAGTTCTCTCTATCAGCTGAATAACTTGGGATAATTCTGGTCTGCTAAGTTGATTTAATCATCAGATTAGAGGATTTATGATATGAGGAACAAAAACTCTGTTATTGATGAAAGAGTACTCTTGATGAAACCGAAAGAAAGATATAAAACCAGTGCATCTTGATAAATATTTCAATCCAAGTATCCAACACCTTACTCCACTCTCTTGCTCTCAATATCGTCTCGTTCATGTATTCAATGGTGTTTACACTGAAATCAGGATAGCTTTTAAGTGTGTGTATGTGTTTCTTGCTCTGTTTGAGCTGTATGTTAAGTCATTGGTCAAGTGATTCACGCCCTTTACATAATGCAGTTATGGTGTTCGATGAAATTCCTGTGAAGAGCATTTCCTGTCAGGCTGCTCTGAAGCTAAGATGTGGATGGAGGCCTTGTACATGGGTAAATTTTTTCTCTTTCAGATGCTTTAAACTCTTTATTGGTCTCTTTGAATTGGGTAGGCAGTTTCATGGATATGTTATTAGAAAAGTTCATGACATGAAACCTGATTTTTCTTTGTACAACTTGTTATTTGAAATGTATGACAAGGTTAGGCCTGTATACACTAAATTTACAGCAGTGATTTGTTTGTTTAAGGGCATACGGAATCACAGATAAATAACAACAATAACATACCCAGTATTCCCACAAGTAGAGTCTGGGGAGGGTAGAGTGTACGTAGACTTTACCCTATCTCATGGAGATAGAGAGACTGTTTCCTAAAGACTCTCGGCTCAAGAAAAGGGCATAGGGATAGAAGGAGTCAAACCAGTTGGTGTGGCATTCTGAGTGCCATGTGGCCCATGTCAGTTTGTAGTCACGCTGACCAAGTAAATAGATTACTTTGATCCAGTGTCTTGCGATTGCAGTTCCAAACCCAGTCCCGAGCACTATAGTTGTTCAATCGACCTATTTTATTATGCCGGTGTATGGAAATTTGTTAGCAAGTTCTCAAATTATAAGTACTGCACAAAAGGACAGCGAAGGAAAAGTCATATGATCCTTCACGTACTAGTGTCTTCATAGACATCAATCAAATCACTTTACCATCTGTTATAGGATGTTTCCGGGTACCATGATCAGGTACCATTCTCTTTCTTCACCTATATGATCTGGAATGAAATGCTTCTCAATCACAAAACTGATTAGGTTGCCGATCAATTATTGCCATCACGCTCTGGCTTTAGCCTTTGAGCGACCTTCTTCTATATATACACACAAACAATTAATAAGCCGAATGGTAAATGACTGTGTGATGATGGGATGGAACAGAAGTACAATTTACAATCTTAGTACCATTTCCCAAATTTCCACATATAATCTTTTTTCAACCATTTAGGACGATAATGATTAATGATAAATTCTCCCATATATTTCGGATCAAGTTATAGACCTCAGGTAAGAAGCACTTGGAATTGGAAATTATGGACATTTTAAAAAAAATATTTACAACAAAACCGTGTTACCATCTACGAATTTTCAGGGATGTGTATCTAGACATAAATAATAACATGGCACAACTCTTGTTTGGCAATTGATTGTGAGGGATACCTTGTCCCAAGCTCAGAAAGAAGGTAGATCCTGTTGTCCTTGAACTAAGGCCTAATGTTAAACTATGTTTCAAGTCTGAACAATGCTAGGAAGCAATTGGCCTCTCTAACGTTACTGCTGTTTTGGGATAGTAATTGATAAATTTTCATGTCTCCCAGTATGGTGCTTACTATAAATCAAACAGCAATACATGTCCAGAGTTACCTTTTATCCGAGTGGTCCAGGCATAACTAAGCTCCAGGTCATCTCTTATTAAAAATTCTACAATTAGTAATGCTTTGTTCTAAGTTTCAAGTAAGGTAGGGCCTATTGTACTTGAACAGTATGACAAAAAATTTAATACTTGGAGGGCAAAAGCATGTGATACTTCAGTTACATTGTCTTCTGCTGGTGCCCACAGATACCTATTCAACACATATTGTATGAGTTGACATTGCCTATATAAACATATCCAAAGAGGTATCTACCACCACAGCTCTCAGCAAACTTGAAAGTATTCAAAGTTTTCTCTGCTTTTGAGTTCTTTAGTAATTCTTTCTTTTCTCATCTATAACTAAAAGATTATGGCTATTCTTCGTATGATCAAGAAGTCTTCCACAACTAGAGATGTTCCCAAGGGTCACTTTGTTGTGTATGTCGGGGAGACGCAGAAAAAGAGATTTGTAGTCCCTATATCATTCCTGAGTGAACCGTTATTTCAAAACTTGCTTAGTCAAGTTGAGGAAGAATTTGGCTTCAACCATCCAATGGGTGGTGTGACAATTCCCTGCAGTGAGGATTTTTTCATTGATCTCACATCATGCTTGAGGAAGTAAGAAGGAAACCAGTCCCCATTTTTGCTCAATTTTGTATAGTTGTAAAGCAGGATTATCTCCACCCTGTACAGTTCAGAGTTAGAAAATACACTAGGTAGAACATAGCGAATGGATGTCATTCCTCTGTCATTTGACTAAAGAAATTTTTCTACTTCAAAAAGAATTGAAGTACTGAACCTTTTCACTTGTATGGTTCCATTCTAGTCCATATATTGATGTAATGAATTCATTGCAATAGAAATTTTTGTCAACTCTCATGGTTTGCTAATCTGAATGAGATCTGATCTTCTAAAGTGGCATAACCCATAATTGATGATATTATGGTCACTGCCATCTTTAGTAAAATGATAGTCAGTAAACATTAGTACATTACTATTCTCTACCATTTGGAAACATTTCTCAGAATATGTTGAAAAAACATGGATTATCCTAATCTGGAAAGTTGATCCACAATGGCTTAAGTATGAGGGACCAAACAAATAAGTTGTCGGATAATTCAGCAAATTTATCTTCAATCGTACTGTTGTAGAAGTCCAACTCTCAAATAATTCATTTATGAATAAGATTTACCAGTTGGAACTACCATTGTTATAAATAGCAAGACATCTCTGATCAAGTGGTCCAGACCCGAGTCATTACAAGACAATCACCAATTGTTTTCAATTTGATTTCTAAAGATCCTGTGTTCTCTATCTTGTCATGAAAAATAGTGGTGCCTGTTGATCTTCAGGCACAATGGCCTAAAACCATAAGTGCTCGAGGATGAGTTGGACAACAAAGCCATGTGATACTTCTTGTGCTATTGTCAATCCATAGTGCTACAAATACCTCTTCACCAGTGAAATCCTATAAGGTTGGCATGTCTTCTGTTATTCTTCTTAAAAATATGGACACACAGTTTGCATATATTTTAGTCCTTGAAATCATCATATGGCACTGTTCCATATTTATGGATTTGATTCCGATAGATCCTTTGTTCAATGTATGAGAAAAAAGTAGGACCTTTTGTTCTTGAACTTATATGAGCTAAAACAATTAATCATGTCAATAAGCTGGAAGACAGGACCATGTGGTAATTGATATGTCATTGTCCTTCACTGATGCCCAACCCAAATGGCTCTTCACCACAAATCGAGGAGATTTTTTGACTTGCCCTTCTCTTATATAAACATGTTTTGAGAAGTAGCCACAACCACTACACCTCTCCCAAAAAACTAGAGAACTACTCAAAGATTTTCCTTCCTTTCAGAATTTTTAGTAATTCTTCTCTTCATCATTTGCTCATCTTAATTAAAAGATCATGGCTATCCGTGTTCCTCGTATAATCAAGAAGTTTTCAACATCTTTGGATGTTCCCAAGGGCCATTTTGTTGTTTATGTCGGGGAGAAGCAGAAGAAGAGATTTGTGATACCGATATCATACTTGAGTCAGCCTTCATTTCAAGACTTGCTAAGTCAAGCAGAGGAAGAATTTGGCTTCAATCATCCAATGGGTGGTATCACAATTCCCTGCCGAGAGGACATCTTCATTGACATCACTTCTCAATTTAGGATTTAAGTATATATTTGAGATCAATTTTCCTTCTTAGATCTCACAATTTTGTATACAATAGTAGGAGATTCATTTTGTCCAGTTCGTTAAATAGAGGTTATATGAAGCTTACCACCACAAAGATTGGTGCTTTTTGACTCACAAAGACTAATTCAAAGAACACAGATTCAACATTATATCAATGTGCAAACTCTAACCCATTGTTTTAGTTCATTTGCAAAGTATCCTGTGAAATTGTATTTGAAATAAGACTTCAATGTTCAGGCACTTGTGTAGTACCAGACATTTTCGAATTAATGTAGTTTGCTTCCTGCGAATTAATAACATTGAGATTATCTTATTTAAATAGTGCATCGCATGCTGCGTTCTAATGTCACTAATATAGAGGAGATATCAAATTATGTGTGATCAAACAGATAAAATTACTAATCTAACTTGAAAGGAAAAATATTAGAGAAAAATAAACAATGTATTGAATTCGATAATATTACAAAATGTGGTATATATTTTGACCCCTCAATAAGTAATTACACTTGAAAACTCACTGCTCATCTCACACTTATTCCTTTTAAAACCTAATTTTCTAGTTTCAACACCCCATTGCATGTTAACATCATCACTTGGTTTCTTCATATTTACTTCTTCAACAGCTGGTGGAAACTCTTCTACCCGTGTCCTACAAGACTCTGAAGAAGTAGTGCTATTAGACTGTAAGATTCTGTTTACTGTGGCTCTTAGAGTCAAATTAGGCAAGAGAGCATCAACAAGTATATTTCTAGCCCCACATACGCAAACAGAGTTGGACATAATATGATTCCTTATGCATCTGTCGCAGAAACTACTAAAACAACATTTGCTCGCTATAACTGCATCTTTCATTAATCCTTTACACAATGGGCAGTGAAGCTCTGCTGGTATATCTCTATAGGAACGCTTAGAAGACGATGAAGAACATGACAATCCTTCAACTTCCTTAGTAAAAGCTGCCATCAAAACAGCAACACTTGCACTTAGTTTCTTGATGTCATAATTGGGGTCACCATTTGTAGGGCAATGCTGAATGAAATGCCCAGGCACCTTGCATCGATGACAGACATACCCCGGTGGTGGGTTTTTCCGTTCCATTCCACCTTGTCCAACACTAAAGCAAGGCGATCTTGTGTTATTATACTCAAGTGATATGTTTCCTATTGAATTCTTGATTATACTACTAGTACTAGTGGGCACTGGATTGCCTAATTGACTTGGCACTACTACTTTTGGAATTGCATACACATCATCGCCAAAATCATCATCTTGAGAATATTTGGACTCTTTTTTAACTGAATGAACCTCCTCCTGTTTACACAACACTTGCTTGGGTTCCTCTTTAATTAGTATGGGGCAGCAAGGTAATCCAGGAAGGCGATGAATCAAAACACTTGTATTTCTAGGAATCAAAGTGGCATGATCAACATAATCTTCGTTAGTTTGTGCGTTGGTGAGAAGAAGGTCGAAATCTTTACCCCAACCATAACGCTTGGATTCAAATATTTTTGATTTCAAATTCCCAACAGAAATAAAATGATCAAGAATTGGTATTGAATCATAATCCTTACAACTTTTATACTTGATATACACTGCCATAACTGAAATATTTTTGCTTTTGCTACTAAAAAGAAATCAAAGAAGAGAAACAAAGTTAAGAATTTGGTTGCACAGAAACAGAGTTAGGAATTGCGTTTTATATATAGACATTTTTTTTAACTTCCGAAACCAACTCGGAATCTGAAAGGAAAAAAAGATAGAAAAAAAGTTTCCTAAAACTGTAATCCCATTCCCATACGAACTCAGGTTTCCTTATTTTACACTTAACACAAAAATAATTTGATTTTATAAATTTATAATTTTAATATTTAAATTATTCTAGTAATATATGTTGAGCCGCCAGATCAAAATTATTTATTGTGGTAGAACCGTATAAGTCCTTTTTTAGAATAATTTTATCCTTTGAATATTTGAATTTGTAAAAAACATATTATATTCAATTATTTATAATTCTAATTATTAAAATTTGGAAACCTGATTGGGTTATTAATTTTTCGGGTATGGGATGTATTTTTGTTACTGCATTATTGTTTGACCGTAATTATTTTGTGATTTTGTGCCCCTGTTTCCATCCTTATTTTTTTACTTGACTGTATTTATGAGCGTTTTCTTGTTTGATTATATTTTTATGGTTGTGTACAAATACAATGCATTCAATGAACAACTAAATTATTTGAGATGATATGAGAGAAAATGGTCTAAACCCCCCCCCCCCTCC
>NW_006239226.1:246658-248740 GCF_000226075.1 Solanum tuberosum
GTGGCATGATCAACATAATCTTCGTTAGTTTGTGCGTTGGTGAGAAGAAGGTCGAAATCTTTACCCCAACCATAACGCTTGGATTCAAATATTTTTGATTTCAAATTCCCAACAGAAATAAAATGATCAAGAATTGGTATTGAATCATAATCCTTACAACTTTTATACTTGATATACACTGCCATAACTGAAATATTTTTGCTTTTGCTACTAAAAAGAAATCAAAGAAGAGAAACAAAGTTAAGAATTTGGTTGCACAGAAACAGAGTTAGGAATTGCGTTTTATATATAGACATTTTTTTTAACTTCCGAAACCAACTCGGAATCTGAAAGGAAAAAAAGATAGAAAAAAAGTTTCCTAAAACTGTAATCCCATTCCCATACGAACTCAGGTTTCCTTATTTTACACTTAACACAAAAATAATTTGATTTTATAAATTTATAATTTTAATATTTAAATTATTCTAGTAATATATGTTGAGCCGCCAGATCAAAATTATTTATTGTGGTAGAACCGTATAAGTCCTTTTTTAGAATAATTTTATCCTTTGAATATTTGAATTTGTAAAAAACATATTATATTCAATTATTTATAATTCTAATTATTAAAATTTGGAAACCTGATTGGGTTATTAATTTTTCGGGTATGGGATGTATTTTTGTTACTGCATTATTGTTTGACCGTAATTATTTTGTGATTTTGTGCCCCTGTTTCCATCCTTATTTTTTTACTTGACTGTATTTATGAGCGTTTTCTTGTTTGATTATATTTTTATGGTTGTGTACAAATACAATGCATTCAATGAACAACTAAATTATTTGAGATGATATGAGAGAAAATGGTCTAAACCCCCCCCCCCCTCCCTCAATCTATACCCGAAATTTCAACTACACACTCCAACTTCAAGGGTGTCCTATTACCCCCCTTGAACTTTAAATTTCTCTATTTTCTACACACTTAAGTAATTACCTGTCATAAGAGGTGTTCTCACCTCCTCTAGGCGCGTTAGAAGGTGAATTTTGACGAAAATTTACCCTTTTTGCAACAGTCATCTTCCCCACCCTTAAATAAACCATTGTTTCTTCTTCATAACAACAAAGACCAAATTCTCATACCGGATTCACCATTTTGATTTCACACAAACTTATAAACTCTCATGTAAAAGACTTAGAAAAAACAATCAATTCAATTAAAGATAAAATGACATGTTTTTCAATCATCCAAAAATGAAATCTGTATCAGATTTTTAAAAAAAAATTAAATTGAGTTTACATCAAATTCAATTGAACTCCCTAATGAGAATGTTTTTTTCCTTTTTATTGTAGATCTTTTAATTATCAATCTCAAATTTCAATTAATCAATGAAAGGATTCAATCTCAATTGACATCCATTAATGGCATTGCTAGTGCTTTCGTTTGTTCTCCCTCTTTTGTTGCTCGACCATCAGCCACCACTGTCGCCGCCTCCGACGAAACCCAAACCACCAACAAAACCCCATTCTTCTCTTCCCCTCTCCTCTTATCTCTCTCCCATTCCGAGACAACCACCATGAAGACCTACCTCTGTTCTCACAACAAGGTCGACTACAACAACAACAACAACAAAACCTTGCGGCTGCACTGCTCCAACTAGCGAACTCTGGCGAAGCAAGCAAAACTTCGACGTAGCAGTGATATGCACAGATCCTTTTAGATTATTTTTCAATGTTCTCCGACAAGCAAAACTTGAATATCGCTTGACAAGCTCCCGCTATCAATATTCATCTTTGTTCCTCACAATTCCATAGGAATTTGAAAGAATTGGGGGAAGAAATTACCTTAGAGATTTTAAGAAATTGGGAGAGTATAGGAAAAAGTGGAAAGAAATTATAAAAAAATTGAAAAATAATAATAAATTAATTGAATTTTCACCTGTAAAACGCGTGAAGTTCACAGGCCAACACAGATCTGGTTATGACGTTTTAGGGGTGTAATTATTACAGTTTTAAACAATTCAGGTGGGTGATAGGACTCCCGTAAAGTTGGAGTGTGTAGTTGGGATTTCGGGTATAGGTTGGGGGGGTTTTAGACCATTTTCTCCA
>NW_006239226.1:248792-256364 GCF_000226075.1 Solanum tuberosum
GGCTTTTTTGGGGTGTAATTATTACAGTTTTAAACAATTCAGGTGGGTGATATGACTCCCGTAAAGTTGAAGTGTGTAGTTGAAAATTCGGATATAGATTAGGGGGGATTTTGACCATTTTCTCATGATATTATAAACAGAGTATACATTAATTATATTTATTATACAAGAATTATACAGAAATATGAGTGTGAAAGATTATAATGGCTATGACGGGTATAGATAAAAATGTATATAATGTATATATATATATATTGCATAAAAGTGTATCTACATTGTATTTGATGCATATACATTATTTATAACACATTCAGTGCTCATATATACTATGTATATAAATTGTATAATGCATACATACAGTGCATATACAACTTATAACGTGTATATAGTTATAAAGTGATTGAAATATAATATCCACATACCAAGTATAATTTTTCTGTCACAAACAATTCTCATTTTCTTTCTTTTGTATCCGTTTTTTTAACCCCTCCCTCCACGAGTGCCCACTTTTGTTCTTAGAGGGACGTTTATTATCCGAGCATTTGTCATATCTTATTTTTTAAAAGTTGTAGATAGAGTTTGGGGGTGCTAGGCTGGAGGTGGGTAAGTCTACTTTTTGTTAATTTAATTTCTAGTGTGTGTGGATAAAGAGTTTTTTTTGTTTCGAATCACAAAATTAATTTATAGATGGCCAAAGATAAAAAATTGTTAATTCTTTAAAATAATATGAACCTCACATGCTTGTTGAGTTGATAATATTTTCAATTCTTTAATTTTGCTTGAAAATCAAATGGAACTCAAAGCAAGCAAAACACAAAAGAAATCAGCTACATATAAAATATTTTGGCCTAGAAGCCAATTGAGTACTTGTACCATAAATCATTATTATTTTTAATATTAAATAACTACGTAATGTTGTAGTAGTCAAATTTAAAACCCAATCATCATTAGTAAGGTTAATCTAATAAAATTTATTTCTAATTAAAATTTTCTTAAAAGGTATGCTACATTAACATAAATAAAGTAATATAAAATAAGAAAATATTTTTATATATACATCGAACACAAAAAAATATATAAAGACTCCACTTATTTCCTAAAAAATATTTTCGGAAAAAACATTTTCTATCATGCCAAACACGCAGACGTAAGCTCATTTTCCATATTTTGAAATGGAAGATCTGCTTATTTAAATTTATACTAATATAATATATTGTAGTAATTTTAATATGGATATAAAAAAATTTAAAATACGTGGCTGCCTCGAAATTGACAAAATAGTCTGCGTCGAAATTTTCAAAAAAATTAAAGGCGCCGTGCAAGTAGGGCGCTTTGTGCAATTTTTGAAATAAACCCTAGAGTGCTCTTCGCCGCTCAATCTTCTTATCTCATCTTCAATCTTTTCTCCATTTACCGAAAAGCAAAACGCACCACAAAAATCCTTTAGCCAAACGCCATACACAATGGCCAAAAAGAAGATGACCCCGCAAGATAATCAACCCCAAAACCCCACTGAAGTGGTTAAGGAAAATCAGGTGAAAGAAAACAATCATTCCATTGCCATGGAAGAAGCTTCTGAGAAACTTGAGAATCTCAAGAACCTCAACAATATGCTTCTCAAGGAGACTATTGAGAAACGGCAACAGGTGGATTCACTAGTGCAGGCAAAAGGGTGTCTGGAATCGGAACTCAAAAGGTCTAACTCGGAGAAAAGCGAGTTGCAGACCGAGTTGACTCAGTTGAGTGAACAGGTTATTCAGCTGGAGATTGAGAAGAAATTGGTGTCTGTGTTTGTTGCTGTGCAGGTTGGTTACCATGCTGAGGTGATTGAGAATGAGAGGAATGGGTTTCGTGAACAGAATGACGCTGTTGAGAAGAAGCTGAAGAGTGTAGAGATAGAAATGCGTGATGTTTTGAGAGAGCAGAGTGAGATTGAGAAGCTGTTGACTGGAAAGGAGAGTGAGATCGAAAGCCTTAGGAAGAAATTGAATGCTGTTGCTGATGAGGTTGCCCACGAGAGGAATGTTTCGGAGGGGATTCGCAAGGAGAAGGATGAAATGAAAATGAAACTTGACGCCCAAATAGAGGAAGCAGATGGATTGAGAGTGAGATTGGTTGAAACTGAGAAGCGAGAGAAGGAGATTGAAGGAGAAGTTGGGAAAATAAGGGTTGAATACAATGCTCTCACGGAGAAAATCAAGGACAGAGAAAGCAAGATCCAATCCATGGTGAGAGAGAAGGAATTGGTTGCAAATAGCCTGTTGAGTTCGAATAAAGTGATTGAAGAACTAAGGGGCCAGATTGATGGGATTGTTAGGGAAAAAGAAGGGATTGAAGTGGAGAGAAATGCAGAAGTGACAAAGAATGGTGAGTTGCAAAACACAGTCGCTGGTCTTAACGATATGGTGCTGAGTTTGCAAAAGGAGGAGGCTAAATTGCGTGAAAATTTGGCTGGGTTAGAGAAGAAGTGTTTGGAAGGCTTAAGAAAGGAAGAGGAGATGGAGAAGAGGATAAATGAACTTGTGAAGGGAAACAATGAGAAAGAGATCAGAGTTGAAAACTTGATTGAAGAAAAGGCCTTTGTTGAGAAGGAACTAGACAAGGCATTGAAGCAATTAGATGTAGAGAAGAAGAAGATTGAGCAAACGGTTACAGAGAAGAATGAGATGGAAGAGGCTAAAGTTGGAAGGGAGACTGAAATTGTTGAACTGCAGAAACAATTAGCTGAATTCAAGAATTCTATTTCTGAATTAGAGGTGTCTTGCAATGGTCAAAAAGAGAAGGTGAAGAATTTGGAATCTGAAGTTGGTAAGTATAAGGCTGCCTTCGAGCGAGTTACCCTTGAGAAGGATGAGATGCAAAAGCATTTTGTTGACGAGGAACAGAATGGTATAAACATGAAGAAACAGATTGAAGAAATGGAGAATCACATTCAAAAAATTGTGAAGGAGGTTGAGCAAACCAAGGCTGATTACCTCAATGTTGTTAGAGAAAAGAAAGAGTTGGAAACTCAATGTCAAGTGTTGAACAAGGAAATTGCTTTTGCGCAAACCTCACTTGGCGAAGCACAGAAGAAAATTAGTGATATGCAGTGCAAGGTTGAGTTGGCAAATAGCAATTCTGAGGAAATCTTGAATGCTTTGAGGACTGCTGCAGATTCAATCCGCTCGGATGGTGAAGGAGAAAGTGGCAGTGTGGTTGATGAAAAACAAATGAATGGGGAAGATGTCAAGCCTTATGAAGCAGAGTTGGAGGCCATCACAAATGCAATCAAGAGTAAAGAGAACAAAGTTGAGGAGATGCAGAGGCAGGTTGAGTTTTTGCAGTTTTCAGTAGCTCAAGCACAAAAAAAGAAGAATTTCTGGACCATGTTATCTTCAGCAACAACACTTTTTGCTGCAATTTCTCTTGCCTATGTTGCTCGTGGCCATTGAGTAAGGGAGTCCTTAGTATTATCCAAACTGGTAATGACAAGTCCGAAGAAATGACTTGAGTTTTGTTCCCATAGTTTACCTTTAAGAAGGCACATGATGCTGCTGGTATCATGGCCTAGGCTTGACAATCTGACTGTTGTTAGCTTGTTTCAACATCATATGTAATCATCTATGACCCCTTTTTTTCATCATTCCGTATGAAATAATATCAAGTCCCTTTAGTTTCCAGAAAAGATACTAGAAATTCTCTATGTTTTCAATAACAGCAACAAACAACAAGTATGCCTCAGTTGAAAGATTGTTATCCACGTCAACAGGACTTTTCTGCTGCAGTTCTCAAAGAGATGAATGAATTTAAATTTTTCTAATTCAAATGATATTGAAATATCGATCTGTTTTCACTTTATGGTTCCATTCAGTTAGCATTGCTATTTTTCCTACTTATGATTCCATATGCTCAAGTTCTGTGGTTTTCTAGTTTTCTCCATATGAAGGTTTAAAGATCTTTGCTTTCCCAACTCCCAAACCACTAGTTAACAATGTGCTCGAATGAAATTCAGATTTTTATTTCACAGCTGGATATATATAGTTAATCCAACTAATAAAAGGAGAAGACTTTTTATCAACCATCCTTCATCTGGAGTAGCTAATGTACTATATCATTGTTAAACCCACCAGAAGAGCAAGTTTCAGTAATTCACAACCAACCAGTAATTGGGAATTTTGTCAGGATATGAGATCCCATTTCATATGCCTCGTGATTTTTCTCTGGTTCATATTCTGATATTTGTTGTGATCAGGTTTGCATTTCTAGAGAGCTATTTTAAAGTCATTCTGCACTTACTGCTTGGAAATATAAGACTTTAAGGTTTGTTATCTTTAGAATAAATTTACGTTAGTCTGAGCCGTCAGTTTACAAGGCCTTGCATCTCACTTCTATAATGCTGGCTAGAATATGATTTCACATAAAGATTAACTAAACAATTTCAGCGCGGTTCTTAATATTCTTAATGCTTCAATTCCTAGCTTCTCTTATGCTTTTAAAATAAGAATCAACAGGTTCCTGCCTCTTACAACAAGTTTTGAGTTATATATAAATTTGCTACTGTCTCTTGGCACTTCCAAACGGACATTCACCTATGAAATTTTGTCTAGCTTCTATTTTTCTTTAATGATGATTGTGTACTCCTCATTTGCCGGAGGTGCTTTTCCCTATATGCAGTCATGAAAGTCATATGATACTTCATGTGCAACCAAAATGGTCTTAAATTACAAGTACTGATATAAAAGGCAAAGTCATATGATGCTTCATGTGCTACTGTCTTTCATACAGATATTAATCAAATGCCTTTACCAGCTATTATTAGGATGTTTCTGAGTACAATAATCAGGTACTGTTTATGAAACCAAATGCTTCTCAATCATCAAATAAATAATGCTAAGGTCCACCCATGCTCAGCAGGGACACAACACAAGTAGTCACTGGTTAGTTTTTTCTTCTTTAACCAGAAACATTGCAGGACCTATGACCTTTGAACAACAACTAGTATGTCTTTGTTGTGAAAATCAGTGGGGCCTTTTGCTGCTAACTCAATGTATAAATCATATGTATGGCAATGAGTTGGAAGGCAAAACCATGTGATACTTCAGGTGCTATTGTCTTTAGCTGGTGCCCACAGACCTATCCAGTGCACATCAGTTGGATTCTACATCTTGTCATTCGCCAATATATAAACACATACAGAGAAGGATTTACCATAACAACTCTCAGCATAACTTGGAACCATATACAGCTTCTCTCTGCTTTCAAGGTCCATACTAATTCTTCCCTTCTTTTCTATCTAGATTGAACGTAACAACCATGGCTATCCGTATGCCTCGTATAATCAAGAAGTCTTCTACAGGTGGAGATGTTCCCAAGGGCCATTTTGTTGTGTATATTGGGGAGAAGCAGAAGAAGAGATTCGTAATCCCTATATCATTTTTGAGCCAACCTTTATTTCAAGACTTGCTTAGTCAAGCTGAGGAAGAATTTGGCTTTGATCATCCAATGGGCGGTGTCACAATTCCCTGCAGTGAGGATTTTTTTGTTGATCTCACATCTTGCTTGAGGAAATGACAAGGAAATTAGTCCCTTTTTTTTCATACACAATTTTGTAAAGCTGTAAAGCAGGATCACAGTGTACAGTTCAATAGTTAGAAGAAACACTAGTTAGGCTAATGAGTTCAGCACCATAAAGAATGGATGTCTCTACTGTCTCTTGACTAGGGACACATTTTTCTACTTCAGAAGAAATTGAAGTAATATACCTCTTTACTTAAATGGTTTTATTCTATTCTATATACTGTTGTAGCCAATTCGTTGCAATACAGAAGTTTTGGTCAACTCTCATAGTTTGCTAATAAAATGAGCTGGAATCTGGTCTCCTAAAGTGGGCATAACACATTCAATTGGTGACATTATGGTCAATAGTCTCTTACCATATTAGCAATATGATAATTAATCCTTGCGGTTTCAAATTGAACTTAACATGTACTAGAGCTGCTGGATTGTGGAAACACTCAGTGCAATAGAAAATGGATGCTTCCCTTTATATTAACTCAAATTTCTGTCAATAATAAGGTTATGACTGACTCATAATTCAACGGATATTCGTAGAACATAAGACACATACATGTTAGCCATTAAACATTTATATCAGTTGGTACTACCATTGTTCAAAACATCTCTGAGCAAAAGGTCAAGACCTGAAAATTACCCAATGTTATCAATTTTGATTTCTGTCTAGTAATTTGAAGCAGTGGGGCCTGCTGTTCTTCAGGCACAATGGCCTAAAATCATAAATACTTGGCAATGAGTTGGAAAACAAAACCATGTGATACTTCATCTGCTATTGTCAATCAACAGTGCAAAAAATGCCTCTTCACCATTGAAATTTTAAGTGTGATTGGCATAAATGGACACAGGGTTTGCATCTGGGGTATGCTATAGTCATAGTGAATATGGATTTGATTCTGAGAGTTCCTTTGTTCCATGTATGAGAAAAAGGTAGGACCTAATAATCTTGAACTTATATGAGCTTAAGTAATTAATCTTGTCAATTAGTTGGAAGACAGAACCATGTGGTAATTGATATGTCATTGTCTTAACAGATGCCTTACTCAAATGGCTCTTCTCATGAGATTTTATGACTTGCCAAAGGCTTATATAAACATGTTTTGAGAAGTAGTCAGCACCACAACTCTCTGCAATACTAGATAACTACTCAAAGCTTTTTCAGTAATTCTTCTCTTCATCATTTGCTTAAAAGATCATGGCTATCCGTATGCCTCGTATAATCAAGAAGTCTTCTACAACTAGAGATGTTCCAAAAGGCCACTTTGCTGTTTATGTAGGGGAAAAGCAGAAAAAGAGATTTGTAATCCCCATTTCATTCTTGAGCCAACCTTTATTTCAAGACTTGCTTAGTCAAGCTGAGGAAGAATTTGGCTTCAATCATCCAATGGGCGGTGTCACAATTCCCTGTAGCGAGGATGTGTTCATTGATCTTACTTCTCGCTTGAATAGGATCTGAGGTTTTTCAAGATTTACAGTTTGTACATTAGAGAATTAGGAAATACACATTATTTGTACCATGTTACTGAAAATTAGATAGAGGGAGCAACTGTGAACTGCAACAGTATATCCCAATTTTGAATGTAATTTTCAGTAGCTTAGCTGATGTCTAAAAGATATACAACACAATTTTTAACAAATGAAATTTGGTCAGATTCATTCTTTAGCCAATTTAGTTTTCAGTATTCTTGTTGAAAATTTTTGTCAACATAACAATTTTGTGTCCTACGTGTATTATGTCATGTATATTTACTTGTTCAATTTTATACAAGTTTAAGGGTGTGTTTGGGTTAAATGTTTTCCAAATCAACTCATTTTCCTCAAATTTAAGGAAAATGACTTCCCATCAAAACTTAAGGAAAACATTTTCCAAAACTCTCTTCCAACTTCCAATTAAAAAAAATTGTTGAAAAAATCAATTTATTTGGTCCCTACCCTCAAACCAGCCCCCCCAACCACCCCTCAAAAAAAATAAAAATTTAAAGTTTGTTTTTAAATTCAATATTTTTACCCCACCCTCAC
>NW_006239226.1:256580-311469 GCF_000226075.1 Solanum tuberosum
CTCACCCACCCCCAAAAAAAAATTTAAGTTTGTTTTTAAAAAATATTTTCAATTTCAACAATTATTTTCTACTCTAGTAAAAATAAAAGAAATTTTTCAAAAACATTTTTCATTCATAAATCAAACACTAAATTATTTTTTTGAAAAATATGTTCTACTCACCAACCAAACATGAGAAAATAAGCCAAAAATCAACTTGTTTTCCAAGAAAACATTTTCCTTCATACCAAACACACCCTAAATGTCTACTTGTGTACGCCCAAAATTGGAGGGCATAAATGCTAAGCTTAAACCAAGTTAAAAGGTATATTTATATATTATGTGTTATTTAAACTTATATTAAGAGTAAATTAAAAAGTTTAAAGTTAAATAAAATGGAGGTAATTGTAATTAACTCAAATTTCAATTGCTATGTACTCTACCTTATTATTTTGAATTTTATGAAATTTTTAAAAAGGAAATAGGATTCTAAACGTGTTTTTTTTTGTCTGTGAAAATAAAATAATGTCAAGACTCTATTACCTTTTATTTTTGTGGAAGAGGAAAAATCCTAATAATTTGTAACTCTACAAAGACAAGTTTGAATAGTCAAATTGAGTTCCTTCTCTCTAGACTCTCTTTCTATATTTATCTCTCTTTGTAAATTAACTCCGTCGGCGACGCCCGCAAGTCTACCGTAAGATTTCTTCAGGAGCTATTCGTCTGAAGGATGGGAGCCGACATCGCAGAAAACGAGTTGAAGAAATTGGAATACCTCTCGCTAATTTCTAAGGTATGTTCTGAGTTGGAGGCGCATTTAGGGTTTGGTGATAAGGTTCTAGCTGAATTTATAACTGAGCTTGGTAGAAATTGCTTAACAGTAGATGAATTTGATGACAAATTGAAAGAAAGTGGTGCTGAAATGCCCGATTATTTCGTAAAAACATTGCTCACTATAATCCATGCTATTTTGCCGCCTAGTGCCAAGTCCAAGTCGGAGAAGGAGTTGAACAAGGATGGCAATGATTCCGAGTTTTCAGCTCTGAAGATCAGAGATAATAGGGATAGAGTTAAGGAATTGGAGAAGGAGATTGAGTTGGAGGCTAATAGTAAGAGGAGAGATGGGGAGGGAGAAGAACGGGATAGGAGGCGAGAGAGCGATAGAGATTATAGAAGAGAAAGGGGTAGAGACAGGGATAGGGATAGGGGTAAGGATCGAGATAGAGATGATGGTAGAGCTGAACGTAGGGCTTCAGAAAGGCGCAGAGACAGGGATGGAGATGGAGATGTATATGAAAAGGGTAGGAGAGATGATTATGAGCAAGACGGGGATGATGATCGGAGGGATAGGAGAAAATCGAGGCATCATGTGGATGAGCCAGAGTTGTATGCAGTATATAAGGGGAGGGTATCAAGGGTGATGGATTCTGGTTGTTTTGTTCAGCTGAATGAATTTAGAGGGAAAGAAGGCTTGGTGCATGTTTCACAACTTGCTACTAGAAGGGTTAGTAATGCCAAAGATTTAGTAAAACGGGACCAGGAGGTTTTTGTGAAGGTTATCTCTATTAGTGGGCAGAAGCTGAGTTTGTCAATGAGAGATGTTGATCAGAATACAGGAAAGGATCTGCTTCCATTGAAGAAGAGCGCAGGCGATGGTGGATTGACAACAAATCCTTCAGGCATGAATAATGAGGGCTCTAAGACCAGGATTGGCCTGTCAGGAATCAGGATTACGGAGCAAGAGGATGTAGCTCCATCACGTAGACCTGTGAAGAGGATGAGTTCACCTGAAAGGTGGGAAGCGAAACAACTTATTGCTGCAGGTGTCCTGGGGGTCCAGGAACATCCCATGTTTGATGAAGAAGGGGATGGAATGCTATATCAGGAAGAAGGTGGTGTTGATGAAGAGCTTGAGGTTGAATTGAATGAAGATGAACCCCCTTTCTTGCAAGGGCAGAGTCGTTATTCAGTTGATATGTCTCCTGTCAAAATTTTTAAAAATCCTGAAGGATCATTGAGTCGTGCTGCTGCACTACAATCAGCTTTGATAAAGGAGAGAAGGGAAGTAAGGGAGCAGCAACAGAGAACGATGCTTGATTCTATCCCAAAGGATCTCAACAGACCATGGGAAGACCCAATGCCAGAGACAGGTGAGAGGCATTTGGCACAGGAGCTGAGGGGTGTTGGTTTGTCTGCCTATGACATGCCAGAATGGAAGAAAGATGCTTATGGTAAAGCCGTGACCTTTGGCCAGAGGTCTAAGCTATCCCTCCAGGAGCAGAGGCAGAGTCTTCCTATTTACAAATTGAAGAAAGAACTGGTTCAGGCTGTCCATGATAACCAGGTCCTAGTCGTCATTGGTGAGACAGGTTCTGGCAAGACAACACAGGTGACACAGTATCTAGCCGAGGCAGGGTATACAACGAGGGGAAAAATTGGCTGTACTCAACCTCGTCGAGTGGCTGCGACATCAGTCGCTAAGAGAGTTGCTGAGGAGTTTGGTTGTCGATTAGGTGAAGAGGTTGGTTATGCTATTCGTTTTGAAGATTGTACTGGGCCAGAAACTGTTATCAAATATATGACTGATGGTATGCTTTGGAGGGAGATCCTGATTGATGATAATTTGTCCCAGTATTCAGTCATAATGCTTGATGAAGCACATGAAAGAACGATTAACACTGATGTTCTCTTTGGTTTGCTTAAGCAGCTTTTGAAGAGAAGACCTGACCTTCGTCTAATTGTCACATCTGCAACTTTGGATGCAGAGAAATTTTCTGGTTATTTCTTTGACTGCAACATCTTTACAATCCCAGGAAGAACTTTTCCAGTTGAGATACTCTACACAAAGCAGCCAGAAAGTGATTACCTTGATGCGTCTTTAATTACTGTCATGCAGATCCACTTGACAGAACCTGAAGGTGATATCCTCCTCTTCTTGACTGGTCAAGAGGAGATTGATTATGCTTGCCAGTGTCTCTATGAGAGGATGAAAGGACTAGGTAAAAATGTTCCTGAACTGATCATACTACCTGTCTATAGTGCCTTGCCCAGTGAAATGCAGTCCAGAATTTTTGATCCTGCCCCTCCTGGGAAAAGAAAAGTTGTTGTTGCTACAAATATTGCTGAAGCTTCTTTGACAATTGACGGTATATATTATGTTATTGATCCTGGATTTGCAAAGCAAAATGTCTACAATCCAAAACAGGGTCTTGATTCACTTGTTATTACCCCAATTTCACAAGCATCAGCAAAGCAACGAGCAGGGCGTGCTGGACGAACTGGACCTGGGAAGTGCTACCGTCTGTATACTGAGAGTGCATTCCACAGTGAAATGTCTCCTACTGCAGTTCCAGAAATCCAGAGGATAAATCTTGGGAACACCGTTATTATGATGAAAGCAATGGGTATTAATGATCTTTTGTCATTTGATTTCATGGACCCACCTACCCCTCAGGCTCTCATATCTGCCATGGAGCAACTTTACACTCTTGGAGCACTGGATGAAGAGGGGCTTCTGACGAAACTGGGAAGAAAAATGGCAGAATTTCCATTAGATCCTCCTTTGTCCAAGATGCTTCTTGCTAGTGTGGACTTCGGCTGTAGTGATGAGATCTTGACCATTATTGCTATGATTCAAACTGGAAATGTCTTTTACCGACCAAGGGAAAAACAAGCGCAGGCCGATCAGAAGAAGGCCAAATTTTTTCAGCCTGAGGGTGATCATCTGACCTTGCTTGCTGTTTATGAGGCTTGGAAAGCGAAAAACTTTTCAGGTCCATGGTGTTTTGAAAATTTTGTCCAGTCACGATCACTTAGGAGGGCACAGGATGTCAGAAAACAGTTGCTCTCCATCATGGACAAGTATAAATTGGATGTTGTGAGTGCCGGAAAGAACTTCGCAAAGATCCAGAAGGCAATTGGAGCAGGTTTCTTTTTTCATGCTGCTAGAAAGGATCCTCAAGAGGGTTATAGAACTTTAGTTGAGAACCAGCCAGTTTACATTCATCCTAGCAGTGCTCTTTTCCAAAGACAGCCGGACTGGGTTATTTATCACGAGCTTGTTATGACAACAAAGGAGTACATGCGCGAGGTGACCGTGGTAGATCCTAAATGGCTTGTTGAGTTAGCACCAAGATTCTTCAAGACGGCTGACCCAACAAAATTAACGAAGCGCAAGAGACAGGAACGTATTGAACCTCTTTATGATAGATATAACGAGCCAAACTCATGGCGATTGAGTAAACGCCGAGCGTGATATCCTTTTTTTTGTTTATGTTCTGTGTTGGTTTAATGAAATACCCACTGTTTGTTTATGTAAAAGTGACCTATATATGGTCAATCTAAAACATTACTTTTGACACTTGAGCACTTCTTTCATATAAGCCTTTTCCCCACTTGACCTATTACAGTTTTCACTGAAGTGGACTCAAAATTGTTTTAACCTCTCTGTTGTATGCTTTTTGCTAGGGAAATAATCTTTGGTATTGAACTTCAATTTGTTTTCATGTTCGAAGTATGAATGGTTAAGCTTGACTACTTAAGTGCCTTTTGAGTAGAATCAAGTTTAAAGTGGCCCAAACTGGTGACATTTTCAGGTCACTCAAAGGATGAGTAGAATTAATATTTTTTATATGGAACTGTACTGCTGTTAGCATGCTATGGTTACTCGAGCTCAAATGTACAAGAGCTGCAGCTTTTGGGAAATAAAAAGTCTGACAGACTGTAATAGTAAAACTAAATGTTGTGATATACTAATATATATGTTACATAGATCCTTCCACCGTTTTGATTTACCTAAAGTTAATGAAAAGCTTCATGTTCCCATACCAGATAGGTACACACACCTGTATTGAAACATTCCTGCAAACAAGTCCTTGTAAGTTCTAACATAATATAAATGCTACATGTTCGGCCTCTGAAGGTGAAACAACTCTTTGTTTCCTAAAAAATCCCAAATCACGAATAAAAAATGCATTTCTGATTGGTAGGTTGTGATTTCCATCTATTTCAAGGAAATGTATACCGGAAAACCATGTAAATGACAAGAAATGTCTGGGAGTATATGTAGACATGAATAGTCACAGCTAGGCTACATTTCTTCTTTAGCATTTAGATTGTGATCTGATATGTTCTGAAGATATCAATACTTTGACAATTTGGTGGAAGACAAAACCATGTTACTTCAGATGCTATTGTCTTCTGTGGGTGCCCATGAAATAACTCTTCACTATCAGCTGGATTTTCTGAGTTTCCATTTGGCCTATATAAACACATCCAAAGAGGTCTCTACCACCACAGCTCTCAACAAAACTTGAACGTATTCTAAGCTTTTTCTGATTTTGAGGTTTTACTAAAAAAAAATCATGGCTATTCGCATGCCTCGTATAATCAAGAAATCTGTTACATCTGGAGATGTTCCCAAAGGCCATTTTGTTGTATATGTTGGGGAGAATCAAAAGAAGAGGTATGTGATCCCGATATCATTCTTGAGCCAACCTTTATTTCAAGACTTGCTCGGTCAAGCTGAGGACGAATTTGGCTTTGATCATCCAATGGGTGGTCTCACAATTCCCTGCAGAGAGGACATCTTCATCGACCTCACTTCTCGATTAAGGAACTGAAAAAGAAAACTTTCTTAACAGTCTGTAGAGTAGTAAAGAAGGATACACAAATCTGTATAGAGAATACAACTTTTGATGTTAGATTAGGTAGATTTAGTGAAACTTTTGATGTTAGACTAGGTAGATTTAGTGAAACTTTAGCTCCACAAAGACTGATTGTTAGTCCATGTCAAAGGACAAATGACTTGCTTTTTTCTACTTCAAAGAAATTGAAGTATTGAATGAATGATGGTTCTATTCAGTTAGTATTGAATTTTTTTCTCCTTGTGATTCTCTAATTCCTCTCATTGAATATCTGCGCCAAAGTCTCATGTGTTGCTAGTCATTATGAGTCAGAATCAAGTTTAAAGTGGCCCAAACTGGTCACATTTTTGGGTTAGACAAAGGATGAGTAGAATTGAAATTTTATCTGGAATTATGCTGATGTAAGCCACTATGATTACTCTAGCTCAAATGTACTAAAGCTGAAGCTTTTGGGAAGTAAGAAGTCCAACTGAGTGTCATATAGAGAAACTAAATGATGTGATAACATTTATGGTACATAGATCCTTCATCCGTATTGATGTACCTATGAACAGGCGTCACATAGGATAGCTATTGGTACTTAAATGAAGATTGTTCAAAATACTCTTGATATTAACAAAGAACTGCATGTTTCCATACTGGTTTAATTGCACACACTTGTATTGGAACGCTCCTGCGAACAAGTCTTTGTAACTTAATTTAAAAGCTACAGGTTCAGCCTCTAATTAAAAATCTGCACGAATGCATTTCTGATGGTCTTCATCTGGAGTACTTCCTTAATGTGAAAGCTTTTGTGTCCTATGACCTAACTGAAGAATCACATCTAGCTTGAACATAGGTCTTCATTGTTCTTATTTGACCGAAATGTCAGAATATAAGATAATAATATTATTTTCATATGCAGGACACATGGTTCCTTTGGTACATGTTATTATGTTTAGAGTTTATCAAATTCTCATATCTACATAGCTACTTACAGAATCATTTTTCACTTAAGGAGCTCCTGGCTGGCTGCAACACAAGTTAACAGTATCCACAAGCCAAGCTGTCATCATTGACTTGTCTGGTATTTCTGAAACCTCCACTAATTTTTTTTTACCCAAGTTGTAAGATTAGACAAATATTTTGGATTAAATTCAGGATCAGGTTAAGAAGCATCTGGACATCCCACTTCCATTGTTCTGTTGGTATGTAGTGGTGGATAATCCATATATTTTTTAGAATAAATAATTCTTGGAACGCAACGTTAAAGGTAGGGCCTGTTGTCTTGAGTTGATGTGACCTAAGTCACCAATACATTGGCAATGAGTTGAAAGCAAAACCATGTTACTTCAGGTGCTATTGTCTTCCATGGTACCCACAGAATAGTGATTAACAGGACTCTCTTAGTTGCCATTGTCCTATATAAACATTTTCGAGAAGGTGTCTACCACTACAACACTCAGCAAAACTTGAAAGTATTCAAAGCTTTCTCTGCTTTTGAGGTCTTCAGTATTTTTTTCTTTCTTTTCTCATCTATACTAAAACTAAATATAATGGCTATTCGTATGCCTCGTATAATCAAGAAATCTGGAGATGTTCCCAAGGGATATCTTGCTGTGTATGTTGGGGAGGAGCACAAGAAGAGATTTGTAATCCCCATATCATTCTTGAGCCAACCTTTATTTCAAGACTTACTCAGTCAAGCTGAGGAAGAATTTGGTTTTGATCATCCAATGGGAGGTCTCACCATACCCTGCAGAGAGGACATCTTCATTGACCTTACTTCTCGTTTGAGAAACTGATGAAACTTTCTTTCACATTTTTGTAGAGCAGCAAAGCAGGATTTGCAGTCTGTACACTTAGGATTTAGAGAAAATAGTAGTTGATGTAAGAATGAGAGTTGTTACTAAAGTCTGACTAGGTAGATTAGTGAACTTATCTCTGTAAAGGCTGATTGTCATTCATGTCATGTCAAAGAGATGAATAACACTTCATTTTTTTCTACTTCAAAGATATCGAAGTATTGAATCTTTATCACTTTATTGTTCCATTCAGTTTGCGTTGATACTTTTTCTCCTTACGATTCCATATGCTCACGTCCTGTGGTTTGGTAACGTTTACGGACCAGAATCAAGTAACTTGACCACAACCAGGCACTCTGTTGTGTTAGTCAAATAACAAATACACCTGGAATTATACATAGAAATTAGAAACTAAGCTACAGTTAGAAAAATAACAGATAATAAGCGCAACCATTGCTCTACAGCTTCCTATTAAAATGGGAAGTTAGGAACTTAGGATCTCGAAAGAGCTTTGCTTACAAAGAATGAGTCTCTTTATTCAAGTTACTCATCCTTCATATGGAGTAGTTAATGTACTTAATAAATGTTTTAACCCACCAAACTAGAGGAAGTTCAGCTAGCGTTTGAGTCTAACAACCTTCAGCAGATGCACATCTGAGCTCCTTTTATTCTTTTTCTTTGTTCTTTGTTCTTATTTAACCAAAAGTTGAGAATTTCCTGTCAGGGTATAAGATGTTGTTTCACATGTCTCATATCTAGAGAGCTGAGTTATTCTAACGTCATTTTTTACTTAAGGACTTGCTGGCAGGCTGCTATACATAATACAAGCTAACTTAGCTGTGTTCACATGCCAAGCTGTCAGCATTGTTTGATATGCTTGGAATCATAACGCTTCAGAATTTGCTATGTTCAGATATATTGAGCATTTTATTGTGAGTGATAGGGCCTGTTGTCCTTGAACTAAGGCCTAATGTTAATTTGGTGTTTTAAGTATTGACAAAGGTAGGCCTCTCCCATGTTACCTTTTGTTTTTGATAATAAGAGAGGACATTTTTGTGTTTTCAGAGTTTGTTTTTATCCTAGTGATTCAGGAAAATATAAGCTCTAGGTTCGGAATCTTATTTACAACAACAACAACAACAACCCAGTAAAATCCCACTAGGTGGGGTCTGGGGAGGGTAGAGTGTACGCAGACCTTGCCACTACCTCGTGCGAGGTAGAGAGGCTGTTTCCGGAAGACCCTCAGCTCAGGTCGGAATCTTATTTAAAAATTCCAAAATGAGGATGCCTTGCTCAAGTTGAAAGCAATGGTAGGGACTGCTGTTCTTGAACTAACAGTGTCTTAATTTAATTCACCTGGAAGGCAAAAGCATGTGATACTTCAGTGACATTGTCTTCTGCTGGTGCCCACAAATTTATTTTCAACACATAACAGGATTCTATGAGTTGCCATTGCCTATTTAAACACATTCAAAGAGGTGTCTACCACCACAACTCTCAGCAAAATTTGATAGTATTCAAAGCTTTCTTTGCTCTTGAGGTCTTTGATACATATTCTTTCTTTGTTTTCTCATCTATATTAAAACTAAAAGATCATGGCTATCCGTATGCCTCGAATAATCAAGAAGTCTTCAGATATTCCCAAGGGTCACTTTGCTGTGTATGTTGGAGAGGAACAGAAGAAGAGATTTGTGATTCCGATATCATTCTTGAGTGAACCTTTATTTCAAGATTTGCTTAATCAAGCTGAGGAAGAATTCGGCTTTGATCATCCAATGGGTGGTGTCACAATTCCCTGCACCGAGGATTTGTTTGTTAATCTTACATCTCGCTTGAGGAAGTGATATGAAAACCAATCCCCATTCTTTTGCTTACACAATTTTGTAACTATGTTAAGCAGGATTTTCAGAGTGTACAGTTCAGGAGTTAGAAAAAACAGTAACTTGACGTTAGAATTAGGGGAGTCTAACTAGGTAGACTAATGAATTTAGCTCCATAAAAGAATGGAGATGTAATACCCTTTGTGTCTTGATTAAGTTGACACTTTTCTACTTCAAAGGAAATTGAAGCAATGATAGTTTTTTACTTCTATGGTTCCATTCAATTCCTTATATTGATTGAATAACTCATTGCAATATAAAAATTCTGTGTACAATGAGCTTGTTGATCGGTTTTCTTTGTTCTTATCTGATCCAAGATCTTAAGCATTTCCATTCCTGATTAAAATGTGTAAGTTAATTTACTTATAATAAGATATGGCATCTGTACTTTTCTTGAATATTGAATACAGATATCTGGCAATAACAAGATTATGACTTACAATAATGGAAATTTGGAAATTGTAGCCTTCTGTATTCTCTGTTATTTGGAAACATTTACTCTGCTGAGATAATTTGAGTAATTATTATCTAGATAGTTGATCGTGCATAATGACTTAGCATGAGGGACCAAACAACTTTGTCAGATATTGCTGTAAATTCATTTCTAATTGTAGAGTTGTTGAATTACAAGACAATTACACATGGTTATAATTTGATCAAAGATCATGTGTTAGACAATTACCTTTTATCTATTCGATTTCTAAAGATCCTCTGTTCTCTATCTAGTCTGTGGCCTGCTGTTCTTCAGGCACAATGGCCTAAAATCATATATACTTGACAATGAGTTGAGTAGCAAAACCATGTGATACTTCATGTGCTATTGTCAATCAACAGTACAACAAATGCCTCTCCACCAGTTAAAATCTTATATATGATTGATTTGTTTTCTCTTATAAATGGACACATGACAGTTTGCATCTGGGGTATGTTACAGTCCTAGTGGATAGTGTTCCAGACACAAATCATCACAAGACACCACCATTTTTATGGATTTGATTCTGAGAGATCCTTTGTTCCATGTATGAGAAAAAAGGTAGGACCTATTGTTGTTGAACTTATATGAGCTATAATGTTGTCAATTAGTTGGAAGACAGAACCATGTGGTAATTGATATATCATTGTCTTCACCACAAATAATGAGATTTTATGACTTGCCATTTGCTTATATAAACTTGTTTTGCGAAGTTGTCACCACCACAACTCTCCACAAAACAAAGAATACTACTTGAAGCTTTTCTCTTCTTTCAGGATCTTAAAGTATTCTTTCTCTTCATACTTTGCTCATCTTAAATTAAAGATCATGGCTATTCGTGTACCTCGTATAATCAAGAAGTCCTCGACATCCCTAGAAGTTCCCAAGGGACATTTTGCTGTTTATGTTGGGGAGAAGCAGAAGAAGAGATTTGTGATACCAATATCATACTTGAGCCAACCTTCATTTCAAGACTTGCTAAGTCAAGCAGAGGAAGAATTTGGCTTCGATCATCCAATGGGTGGTGTCACAATTCCCTGTCCAGAAGACATTTTTATTGCCATCACTTCTCAGCTTAGGATTTAAGAACATAGTTAAGATCATTTTTTCTTTTTATAGGTCTCACAATTTTGTATACAAATTAAAGCAGGAGATCCATATTGTACAGTTGATTAGTTACAAGTTAAATGAGACTTAGCACCACAAAGATTGGTGCTTTTTGACTAATTCAGAGAATACAAATACCTCATTTTCTCTAACAAAAATTGTGTTTCCTGGTTTATGTTTTAACAGTTTTACTTCAATCAGTTATCAATTGGCCTGCAATATGCCCTAGACTATCTAATATAGCTCCAAGCATATATTAACAACAACATACCTAGTGTAGTCCCATAATGTGGAGTCTCGAGAAGTAGAGTGTAAGCATATCTTACCTCTACCTCGGAGGTGGAGCTCCGAGTATCTACAACTTTATTTATCTATTGCTATTAACAATATAATATTAGATTGGGTTATCTACAAGGGGAACTTATTAAAACTAAACATGCCAAAATATGACTTTGTTTTTTAATCTTATTTCTTGGTAGGACATAAAACATATATATGTCGTGAAGTGTTGAATAGAAAGGATTATGCCTTATATTTAGGGTATATGCGTGAAAAGGGATCTTAGACTAAGTGTATTTTGACACTAACAATGAATAGAAATGCTATAAACTAGTCCAGCTCGATGGATAAACATACAAATATATATTTTTAAAAAGAAAAGTAAAAAAGTAGTTAATTTAGGAAGCTTTATACATATATAACCCACCAATGAACATACTTTTTCATGAAAAAAAAACATAACTTGGAGAATTTTTATCATTATGGATGCTACTAGTGGAAATGTTCTAGGGGATGAAGAAAGTCAGCTTTCTTTTGGAAGTAGTAATAAAATTCAACCTACTATCTCTTTTACACAAAAGCAAGTATCCATGTTTTCTTTTTAAATTCTTCCCTCACCACTATCCATGATAAGCCTCAAAGTATATTTTATCTTCTTTTTTTGGTTTGATATCTTTTCAATTTGTTCTTACATATATGTATGGTGTTTGGCTTCTTTTTTTAACAGCTTAGATGATGAAAAGAAGAAATATACTTGTCTCACAATGGCTGAAAGGCTGGGCTTGCCAGACTTCTTCTCTTTGGACGTTAGTATATTTCATCTCTTACTCATCTTTTATATGACGGTATTGACTAAGCACAGAGTTGACTATTTTTTTTTATGTAGGTGTGGCGAGCATCAGTTGGAGAGCTTTTAGGCTCTGCGGTTCTTGTTTTTATGTTGGACACCATAGTGATTTCCACCCTAGAAAGTGATGTCAAAATGCCAAATTTGATTATGTCAATTCTCATAGCAATTACACTCACCATTCTAATCCTTGCTGTTTTTCCTGTGTCTGGTGGCCACATTAGCCCTGTAATTACCTTCTCATCTGCACTTGTGGGACTAATATCAATGTCACGAGCCATAATTTACATAGTGGCACAATGTATTGGTGCTATATTAGGTGCACTAGCACTCAAAGCTGTGTTGAGTAGTACCATTGAACAAAGATTCTCTCTTGGTGGTTGTACCGTTACGGTAGTTACGCCTGGGCTCAATGGGCCGGAGATTGTGGGCTTGGAGATAGCCCAAGCATTTTGGCTCGAGTTTATGTGTACATTTGCTTTGCTTTTTGGTTCACTTTGGATGGCCTATGATCATCGCCAGTCCAAGGCACTTGGGCTTATTACTGTCATGTCTATTGTTGGGCTTCTAGCAGGGATTCTTGTGTTTATTTCAACTTCAGTTACTGCTAAAAAAGGCTATGCTGGAGCTGGAATGAATCCAGCTAGGTGCTTTGGAGCTGCTTTTGTTAGAGGAGGCCACCTTTGGAATGGGCATTGGATCTTTTGGGTTGGGCCTGGACTTGCTTGTTTTGCTTTCTACTTCTATATAAAGATCATTCCTTCGAATCATTTCCAAACTGATGGATACAAGTATGATTTCTTAGCGATAATCGAGGCATTGTTCAATCAGAGATAGGCTAGTGGTTTTTGCAAATCATGTACTAATTGCATACAAAATCCCTATCAATGGTAAACATATAACTTGTATCCTTGTCAATTGTTTAGCTAGCATTTAATCATTCGCTCAAAAATAGCCACTCAACATCACAAACTGCACATAGAACAACCGGTGGCACTTCCACTGCTCCATGCATAGTCCAATTGATGAGCACAGATTCTGCAGGAACGGTTTGTATGCTTTCTTCTTGCTTCTTTCTCCTCTGGCATCAAAAATTCACCAGACCAGTTTTCCAATTTTCATTACAAAGTCAACTGGCAGCTACAGCACTCTGTTGTATCACGGTGATTAACTAAACCAGACCATCAATTCATTAATTAATTGAGATGCCTAGTTTCATTAGCCCTCCTTGAACTTCTCCTAATCTAAGGACAAATCGCCAGTTCGAATAGTACGCTGCTGATGGCTTATTCCTTTTCGTAGCCGTGTCTGGGAGAAGCTGAAATCTGTCTGTTCCCAACTAAAAGGGGATTCGAGCTTTGGCTGGAACCATCTTTTCACAATAACACCATTGATTCGAATCTTCCCAAACGATTCGTTCCCTTGGTACGGCAGGCCAAGCCTCCTCAAAAGTGCTGCAACTGCCCTGTTGATCCTGTTGACCAAATAAGAGAATTTTGAATGTTATGTGAATCGTACAGCTCTTAGAATGAAATAAACATACTGGAGCTCATGAAGGATGAATTCCATAATAGGCTTAACTTTGAATGAAATGTTATTCACTTTTTCCAAATGGGGTTTCTTTTTTCGCCAGTTAGTGATATCTTGGTTTCTATCATAGTGCTCGCTGGGCATGAGAAATGTTAAACTAAAAATAGTAGCTTAATATGCATCAGCCATGCCAGAAATGCAAGACTTGTATACTGCCAAATTAACATTATTTTCTCAGTCTTACATTTGTCCTTTCTGTGTCCTGCTATTAATGTTATTTCAGAAATATATTTTTGAACTAGATGATTTACTTTTTCTCATGTCATATTACTTACAGTTACTGGTATATATCTTAAAATAAGAAGTTGTACAAAGAAGGAAATTTCTTCAAGAAAAGAGCTCTCATTACCTTCCAGCAATCTTAATTGTTTTCTCGCCAGTGGGCGTCTGAATATGTGACTGCTCTACAGGGAGTAGAATGGATATGTTCGGTATTTTTGCACCTGCAAGATTTTCCATCATTACAAGAGATGCTAAACAATAAACATAAAGCAACACATTCTCATAGTAAAGATATTTCACGTCTTGTGATCTTTCTATATTCCCTCTCTTTTATGATTATTGATAAGGAAATAAAGAAGCTTTTACTCTCTTTATCTTTTATAATGATAAAGTTTTGCCCTTAGCATTAACTTCATTCTTGTAAAATAACTACATTCTTGCGAATTACTCACAAGTGTTCCCTTGAATTCCTATTCTCCTATAAAGTAAAGTACGACAAATAAATTGAAAAAGAGGGAGCACAATATTTGATCTCTAGTATAAAATTTTGCATTACTACTACAAGCAAACCTTATGCGATGCGTTATTATAAGCAGGATAGAATGAAGGATGTGGAATTGTACTATTAAACTTTGCATTACTAATATTAGCAAACCTTATGTGATGTATTAAGGAAAAAAATGCATGCATTAGTAATACTTAACTAAGAGCACCTAAAGACAGAAAATATTCTTTCAAGTAGGCAAAATAGTCTTTACCTGCAGCCAAACGATGCTTGAGACTCTTTAGGACAGTCAAAAGATATACCTGGTTAATTTTCAGAGAGAAAAGAAAACTATCAAACAAAGTATTAGCAACAGAATTGTTGTGAAAATGGACGGTATTTTTCAACTTCCTAAATCTTAAAAACTATTAGGAATCCTGAAAAAGAGGGAAACATAAAAACAGAAAAAGAGAGAGACCTTTGCAGCCAAGTAGGATAAACTCCTATTATTAGTAACTGAGACCGATTAAGCTCGTCAAGCATAAGAATATTCTCGTGTGGTTACAATTGAAAAGAAAAATTAAATACTTATTTACTGCCCATTAAGACAAGCTTACCTGAGCTGCATGAATATGCAAATTCCTCACATCGACAACAATAGGGCTTCCCTTAAAGGAAGTCAATGGGACGATTCCAAGTGAAGCTGCCTCCTAAGAAACAAAAAATATGTGAGATAATCCACCATAATAACCAATAAGATGAAGTTGTAAACCTGATAAAAGACAACTAAGATAAACCACGGACCTCAAGCAATGAACAGGCACGGGGATCATATTCACCAAATCCATCAATCAAAGAGCAAAGATTTGAGCCTTTTGATGTTTCCACGGTTAATCCTAGATTTTCAATAAGTCTTTCTTTTAGGGATGCATCACAAGGAAGCTGTAGGCAACCCAGAACTAGTGATAGCTCCTCAATTGTGGGTACCACACCAGCTCCAATTGTTTCCCTGTAGACCATTAAGGCCAACGATGTCCTGCAAACCAATTAAGAATTTCACAACTATGTGTACCACGTCTTTTAACAAAGCCAGCATTCATATAATTAACTTTAGTGACATCTTTTATGTTTGGACTAGGCACAAGCAATCCAGTCCCCCTTGAGCCTGAAGGGAATATCCACTCAAGAAAAGAAAATTCTTAAGATAATTCCTCACTGTATACCAAATTTCCCTGAAATATGCTAGACAAATCAAAATGGCAATCAGGCTATCTCAATACATGATTGCAACAATATGTTCAACACGGCCTCTTATATCAACTACTTTTACAAAAGAAATTGAGTGCATTCGCTAAGAGAGAATTTTACATCCATCTTATAATACACCATGAAGTTCAGCCTAAGCATTTCAAAGCTTTTAGAATCTGTATCTGATAAAAATAAAACAAAATAACGACAGAAAGGTAGTAAACTATCACCAGAAGCATTTTAGATGGAAATGCTGATCTTAAACATCATATTCAAACTGGCAAAGCCAACAACAGCGTCACTATAACAGTATATATTTTTCCTCTGCAATCCCTTCTTAACAGATATGTCAGAATCAGTCGCATATTAAATAGAACCGTACCATTTACTGTCAAGCTGCAGGCGACCAGAGTTATTAGACAAGACAGGCTCACCAAGTGTACAAGCTTTCTGGAATCTCCTTGAGCACATAGCTACAAAAAAAATTCACATAATCAAATAATTCTGATGCCCAAAACAAATGACACAACAGAAAAATCCATTGCTACTGGAGAACTTAGATACAATGGCAAGACTAGTGAACATTCTTGTTCTGAAGGACAACAAAAAACAAAAACTGCAAAAGGTAGTGAACCTCTCCTTTATAATGACCAGGTAAGGGGCATGATTACTAATACTGGCTTATCTACTAAGCATGCCACTCTTGTAGAAACTTATAGATGATATCCTAAAAACATTCCTTACATTGGCATTATAGGGAGAGAACGAGGGACTTACATATGATGTTCAATCACCTAGAAAAAACTTACATTAAAGTCCCCAGCCATTCATCTCTTAAGGAGATTAATGGAGCAGTATAGGGAGATATACTTGGTATATTGTTGTTGTGGTTGTTGTAGTATTAGGTCTAAGAATTGCTGGAAGGGATCAATTAGTGCATAAATGTTCCAGCACCAAAATCCACCAATTAGCAAGCTTATATAAGTTACAAGTCCCTTCTAGGCAATAAGGCTTGGAGGTTTAGAGAATAGCCACATCCTTGTGTTTTCCCCCCATCTAAGATGACCTGAACCATAATTGCAACATGAGCATCAATAGCAACTCTGGAAAGAAAAGTTCCCGGAAATTTTGTTCCTTGTCAACCATAAGATAGGTACCAGGCCTCAACAATGGAAGAATCAATTTCAACTTAATTTGTTAGATGGGCATAAAACATACATCTTTTTTCACCACCATGAACATATCCAAATAAAAAGAGAACATGCAGTCCCTCTTGGTGATGGTGTAGCACCATATATTATTAAGTCAAGATTCAATAATAGCAAAAGCAATGCAATAACAAGCTTTTAATTCTTACCAAGAAGACATCTGCACATAACAAGGTTTGGGGCAACACCATCTTTTTTAGCATGAGAAAGAAGCATGAGGCCAACATCCAGGTCATCCTTTCTGTCATGAGATAGGAAAAATAAATGATAAAACTCAAAAACTCAGATATACAGAAAATGATATATTGACAGGAGAAAATGGTCATAATACATAAACGTCAATGTAAAGGAATCAAGGTATTACTTTTCACTTGCCACTAACAGAGTGGAGTATGTAATGGTGTTAGGGCATAGGTCCACTTTCTTCATTTCAGAAAAAATTTCCAGAGCCTTCTGATATTGATCGGCATAACCTATTACAAACACATCTCATTGAGGAAAATAAGCAAATACTTACGAAATGGGAAACAACTTCCACAGACGCCTATAAAGTAAGGACATCCTCTGTTATAAACATATTGGGTGGGTGCCATAGCAAAAAATAAATGAAGATCATGAAAGTCCATAAAGCAGCTATCGAAGCTAGCTCTACCAAGTTAGCTCTACCAATGGACTGAGACCACTTAAAGGTATGAATTATGAACCTTTTGAAACAAAAACTAAACAGGAGAAAGAAAAACACGGGTGTAGATATTATGGAGTAATAAAAGAGAGCATCAGTGAGATGTTTATGCTGAGAAAATGTTTAAGATGTGACTTACACAATGCAGTTATCAATGCATTCATCATTGAAACAGTTGGTTTTAAGTTGATGCCTTTAATATCCTCATACAATTCTAGTGCCTTCTGCCAGTTCTGTGCCTGCAAATGGATTGGAGAAGTGTTTTACGACCAAGTCACATGACTTTGAAAGAAATCTTAAAACCAACTTCACATTCTTGCCTCCGATGCAGAAAAAAAAAACTAGCAGCATCTAAAAGTGTATTTGGGGATAATACTTGCTAGTTGATCGAAAGAAAGTTCATGCTGGTTGAAATGACTGAGAATAACAGCATAAAACAAGTTCTTTATGGCAGCAGTGGAAGACAATTTCACCTAACTAAAGCTAGTAAGATAGTTCTGTATTTTAGGCAGAGAAGTGGAACATAGCATGATCAACTTTTCCAGCTTGTCTAAATATATGATCTTCCAAGGAATACTTAACCTCAATCTAATATTGATTTCACTTGACAATTGTTTCTTCAGATTGGTATTCTCTCTTTTTAAATGTCTAATCTGTGGCATCCACATGTGCACCGAATTTATCAAATAGAATTCATAAAGGTGCTCTTCAAGCTGTTCAACTGGGTAATCCCAAAGGTATGAGAATAATGAGACAACAAAATCATCAATTCTTCAATTTACTACTGACAAAATGTAATTTTATTGCACAAAAAATCCTTTATGCTACTATTTCATCTGCACCATTCTGTTATTTTCAGGAGATCCATTTATACATTTCATTCTTATTTTTCTAAAATTAGAAAGGGATCTTGAACAGTCAGGTTTCAAAAGTTACGTATACTTAGGTCCTCTTTATCCCATTCATATAAGAAGAAGAGAGTTAATATTCAGAAACATCATGGTAGGATGGAAGGATGTGACCAGAATACAAGCAGTGACCTGTAATGAAATTGGTGAGCAAGTTAAAAAAGTACTAAAAATGCAGAAAAAACAGAACATAAGTCAGAGACTAAATTCCAGGAGGAGCATTAAGTTTATAATTTCCAATATTGTATTCTGCTGTTCTACGAAATATAATAAAAGGAGCTAGAGTTTATTTGCACATTGGTTAACTATGAATCTCTATCAAATTATTTCCCATCTACAGTGTCTGCATGTGACATTGTGTTTCCTCTTTGATGTTTTTTCACTGTTTTGTATTTTCCTAAAAGCTACTTCAGAATTGGCTAAAGAAAGACAGGTAGAACACAGCTTGACTACTTCAAGGTCTTCTTTAGTAGAATAGTGACCGGTAAGACATCCCTCCATATATAATTCCCTCTTCATTACGCGTCAGATGATCACTTCTTAGAGGCATTCGCAAATCAAATGTTCAGTAAACTACAAAAGTGGCTTAAATACAACTACTATTCATGGTCATAAATGAAGGTACCACAAGGTGAAGAAGACAAATTCGTAGGAGATCAAGCAGTCAACGTCAAGTCTCAAGATTAGCCAACTTAATGCCCACAAAGCTGGGACAAAAGCTACATGATCATGATATATGAAAAAACAAGAGTGTCATGTTAGCATAATGTGTGCGTTTTAAACTAACGCATTGTTCCATATTATATGAACCATATAAACTAATTTTCCCATAATGAAGCTTCATTGATCACAAGATATGGAAAAACAGATGTCGGTATTGCATCTAATTTTGAACATCCAAGTTGTATGACATTATCATCCTATTATAGCATATCCAATTACACCGAAATCAGATACACTATCAATTTTGAGACTTAGAGCAGGTAACACTCATTAATATCAGTTTCTAACGTTAAATGTGAACTTAACCCACAAAATTGGTATTAGATCTCAATCAAAGAGGATGATAACTTTACACAGACAAGTCCTATCACTTTATTTCAGAGATGAGAGGGGACAGAAACCAGAGGTTGTACAGTCGTCTATATGAGGAAACACAAAAAGGATCAGTGTTCATACATTACAACAGGCTCCCATCAATGAGCTATATGATATCGATCCCAAATTTATGCCTTTAGTCCTTGCTTCTTCTAGAACTTCAAATGCAGCTTCCAACTTACCTGTGTGCCCTGCCACATCTATCAGCGCACTGATAAACATCTGCACGAATAAAGGAAACTTAAGTTTTTTTTCTAATTTAATTTTTTATCAAAAAAATATACGGAATTAAGAAATATCAGTGGCAAAGTTTTGATTTAAAGCTGACAAATGATGAAAAGATGGAGACAGATAATGCATTAATCTCCGATTTCAGTAACAAGGTTTAGAGACATGATTTTGGAGATAGAGGCCGACAAAAATCTGTATTTCAGGAAACCTGACTCAGCTAATCAATCAAAACAAAAAAATACTCAGCTACACCACGCTAGACCGACTACTCCAAGAGCACTCATCCATAAACCGGTTACTGGTATAAATAACAGAAAGAAATGTAACCAACGTTTATTGGAAACGCAGACCTAAAATAAAAGCCACAATATCTCTTGGATTAAATTTCCCCAAGGAAGTGCATAATACTTTATGAGGAAAGGCAAAAGCTGCTGAAATTTCATTGCAGTGTCATAGTCAGGTTTTTCTGCATTCCAGTTTTGGTGTTGAAGATTCCAAACTTGTTTTGTGGATTAAAGATATCCTAAGCATCCAATTGCTGTCAACTCATAGAATTATTGTGGTTGTAGCTTTGAAGGCTGTTTTGGTGGTTGAGAATTCGGTTTGATGTCATCATCATCAAAAAACCCATTTTCTTTTCCCAGTCAGGTATACTAAGCATCATAATATATTGAAGAGAAAAAAAAAAAATTACTAGCCATCAAAATGTAGAAAAAATCTCCAGACATGCAACCACAACAGTTCAAAAATTAGTACCTCCACATGCAACCACAACAGTCTAAAAACTAGTACCTCCACATGCAACCACAGCAGTTCAAAATTAGTACCCGCATGAACCACAGCAGTTTAAAAATTAGTACCTCATCTGGATTAACACCTTTTTTGGACATGTCATCATAAATGCTGCGTGCAAATTCCCAATTACCATTTTGACTGCAACAATTTACAGCAATTGTGTAAACCTCTGGTGTTCCCTTGATATCACATTTGTCAATCATACGATAAACCTCTAGAGCTCGATCGACCTAAAGCAATTCATGTCAATGGTTAATTATAATAGAGGAGTAGCTGAATATGGGAACACCAATCTCATTCAACTAAGATTTAACATCTAAAAACAGAATGCACATATACCTGACCAGCATTTGCACATGCCTTCATCAAAGCCCCAATAGTAATCTGATCAGGTTCTATTGGTCGTGCTTCTGCTTTCATTTCTGATAAGACATCAAAAGCACGATCAACTGCTCCCGATTGACCACAAGCTGTGATAAGAGCATTGAATACAACACGATCTGGCTTCACATTCTACTGAATACAACAGGAATCTAATGTGAGATATTCGGCGGTCCAAGTACACGTCACTTTTCAGTACAATTTGGTAAATGGTAAGGTGATACAACATGAAAAGTTAAAGCAATACCCTCTAAAATCTTGTACACCCTAAGTAGATAAATTCATACCTTAGATCTCATTATACCATAGGCACCAAAGGCCTTCGCAACTTGTCCCGCTTTAGCACAACCATCAATGAGGGTACCATATGTATTAGCATTTGGCTCGACTCCAGCATTGACCATTTCATGAAAAACCTACAACTTCAGAAAATATCAACTCGAAAGATGGTATATAACTATATAAGGGTACAAGGACAGGCAGTAAGAATCTAAGAAATCATGTAGGTCTAGCTATATTCAAAAAGAAATTACCCTCAATGCAACTAATGGGAGTAGCAATCAACTATCATTCGTTCTAAAACACAATTATGAGAAAGGTCGTGAATTTGTTTCTCCCCTTTGAAGTACACTCTTTGACACAATTGTCCTGTTGTGATGATAATTGAAAATTGCAAACGACAGTCATGCCTTAATCCCCAAGCTAGATAAGATCGGATATTTCAATCCCTCACTATCCATCTCGCTCCATTAAGACCTATCCTGATCTAATCTTCAATAATTTTAAATTCTCTAATACTAGTTCTTTACATTTTCTACTGCATACAAATCTCTAACAGTAATCAGACTCATAGTTTTTTTCTTTTCTGATCAAGTAAACAAATTCATTTCATAAAGCAAAAGTCCAAAATCAGCCATAGAAGAAATATACCAAACAGTAAAGAACCTACAAAAGATACCCAATCCTCTATACATACCAGGACTACATGATACACAAAAAATAAATAAGGCATGGAAGAGTACTCTTTTACTTCCCAAAACTCATTTCTGCCCTCTTATTTCTACCTCTCCAAATGATCCACATCAAAGCCTGAGGAACAACATTCCATGCCGTCCTCTTTCTCCTGCTTCTTCCAGCTTAGCTTACCAAACCAACTGAACATATACCACCATAATCTCCTTGACAGTCTGCAATGTAGTAGAAGATGATCAACATCTTCGCCTGCCTCCCTGCATATGTAACGCCAGCTGTACAGACAGCCTTTCTTTTCCTAAGGTTTTTCACCGTCGAAATCACTCCTCTAGCAGCTAACCATGTGAAAAAGCACACCTTCCTCAGTACCTTCGGAATCCAAATCAGCTTTACAGGAAAAGACTGCTAGTGAATGCTGGATCTAAAGTAAGTGTACTAATATGATCAAGCCTTAATCACAACCTAATTAGTATGCATACATGTATCTTTTTCATCTATTCTATGCTTAAGTCTACAGGGATTCAAAAAAATTGTAGGTACTGTTTAACACCTTCTATCATCATGGTTTCACACCTATGGACAATGCAACTGGAGGTCAACATAAGACATAAACAACTCATATTAAGCGACATTTTCTCACTTTATCCTCAGTGCTACTTGTAACTTTTGTAGAATATGATCATCTAAAATCTTTGTATGATCGCACATCAAAGTTACTATCCACGTTCGCAACAGTATCTTATGGATATTTTAGACTTCAAGAGCCCAACACGCCCTCCTTAAAGAGGATATTCAAAGATTAAACACGAATAAAAGACCCTTGGATGCAAATCACCTATAAGCTATAAATAAAACAATTTTTCATGAGAAATCACAATGGCAGTACTTACCTCAAACATGGTATCAACTTTTCCAGCTTTTGCACAAGTTGATATAAGAGTAGTGTAGAGCTTGCAATCGGGTTTCAGTCCAGTCTCACGAACAAGTTGAAAAACTTGAAAAGCACCTAAGTAAACAAAATAAAATTGACCATAATTATGATGGGATAACGTCAGTCCAATACATGAAGTTTCATTTGCTTAAGTAATCATATTATTTTGTTGTTGCTATTGTTCTCTTCTTCATTGTTTTCGGTATGACTTCCTCGCTACTGTATTTTCTTTACATACTTCTTTTTTATATGTTTTACTTGAGCCAATGGTCTATCGGAAACAGCCATTCTACCTTCACAATGTAGGGTAAGGCTACATACACACCATCCTCCCCAGACCCCACTTGTGAAATTACACTGGATATGTTGTTGTTTGTTACGATGTCATAAAGACAAACTGGAATTTTCCAAAGAAATTATTGAAAGTTGATTTCCAAAGTCTATTGAAAACGATAACATCCCCTTGCATTTCTCTATCAGTGTCGAAGAACCTTACCAAAAAAGAAACAGGAATAAGCATCAAGAAAAAGAAAACTTACGCTCCAAATCCCGGGAGCTTGCACATACAGTCAAGAGCATATTGAACGTGCTTAGAGTTGGATTTCGGATAAGCTTGGTGAAACGGAAAGCTTCCTTCACTGCCTTTTGACTTTTACAGACTTGGAAAAAACCGGCATGGTACACCTGTAAATGGGACCTTTAACAAACTACGAACAAGCCAAATTTCATAAATAGAATATGAAGTAAATATAAGCAGAAATCTCCCAGTTTACTTTATCCATATTCAGTGAACCGTGCCTTCCCATATCTTCAAGGATTTCTATGCAGTCCATCAACCTGCACCAGGAATTCCTGTGCATGAGCTTGAATGGTATAAACAAGAGCAACAGACCAAGGATGTCCCATTGTCAGTGGTTACACAATTTTATTTCAATCAATTACATCATTTTGTTATTCAGCCACCATTTCCATAGTTTTGCTAGTTCAATCCCGTAAGTCTGTATGTTTTCATCAAGTGCAAACACTTTGTTAAGAAAGAAGCAGAACAACATCCAACTGGAGAACATGTTGACATCCCAAGTTTTTTTTTTTTAAACTACATCAGAAATATCATTTGCTACGTGCTAAACCTTTCAAAAAATATTATCGATGGCAAGCATAAGGACCAGTCCAAAGAATGAAGTCAACATGTTAAACAATAGGTTACCTGCCCTCTCTAAGGAAATGGCGGTAATCCCTGAACTGGTCGGATGGATTAGGTCGATCACACACTTGGATCCCCTTTGGATTAGGAATCTGTAATTGTTTTGAGGCACCATTGTCCGGTAGGATACTCTTTTCCTTATTAGTGAAATGCTGCATTCTTTTCAGAAAGTCCTTTTTGTTGAATGGTCCTTCTTTATAACATCCATGAGACCTTTTCTCCTCAAAATCCTCTGAAAAATAATTAAATCTCATCAAAAATCAATACTGAAGGACACCAAGGAAAGAACAAACAAACCCAAAAAAAAAAAAAAAAAACTAAAGGAAGATGTATAAAAATATGATAAATTGGAATGAAGAGGTTGCAGCATTTCCATAGAACACCCTGCTGGATAATGCGGATCTGAAGATGCTTTACCTGCTCGTACTGAAAATACTTTTGAGGCGGGTGAAAAGGCGCCAATGCCTTGAAGAGAAGCATGAGAAGTCAATGCGTCTTGCCCATTTAGACTTTTGCTAGATGCCTCAAAGAACGAGTAAAGATCTTCGCGTGTAGAGTCCCTGAAAATAAGATTGTGGATAGTGACTTCATCCTCTGCAACAAATTTATGGGCTTTCTTACATCCGTCCTTCGTCATCAGTTCCTGGTCCATTTTCTTGGTTTTCTCAGGTCTATTATCTATGTTGATTGCAGGAAACAAAGCAACACTACGCTCTGAACTGACTTCCTCTGTAGTCAGTATGTTACTCATTTTAGTTTCATGCAGATGTTCCTGCAGACAAATGTTTTTCGACTCTTCCACAAAGGAAGATGGTACTGCATCTGATTCAGTGTGTGCAATAGGTTCAGGTTCTCTGACTTCCTCTGTAGTCAATATGTTACTCATTTTAGTCATCCGTAGATTTTCCTGCAGATAAATGTTATTCAACTCTGCCACAAAGGAAGATGGTACTGCATCTGATTCAGTGTGTGCATTAGGTACAGATGCTCCCAAGGTCAAAGAGCCATTGGAACTAGGAGCCAACTGATTAGTATCTACAGACTCAATATTGTTGGTAACGAACGTTTGTATCAAGTCGGTTCCATCATGTTGCAGCACATCTGTCCCCCCATCCTCATGCTCATTGCTGACTTTGGTTACTTCCTTCATTTGGATTTTGACAGATTTCTCCTCCTGTATGTTTATAAGAGCAAGTACATGACGTGGAAACCCATTCATCACATGTCTTATTTGTCGCCGCAAAGCAAGAGTTAACTCAGCTGAAATCTATGAAAAATTGTGGACATCAGAAATATGGTCCTCCTGAAGTAACTCTGGTAAAACTGTAACACCTTTTGCTAATGTGTTAAGAAAAAATTATTCTTACTTTTAAGTACCAATGACTTAAAAAATTTGACTTACTACAGATGCCAATGACCAGAAAACTGCAGACATAATATTTTCAGCTTCTATAAATTTATCCAACAACTAAGAGTTGAGATGGTAGAAGACTCAATGTTTCCAAGATGACTTCTAAGACCAAGAACTGAAGAGAAACATAGTTCTGAGATATTAACAACTATTATAATATTTCCCTTCCATATTACTGGGATATACAACTCCAAATTACTAATTGAAGATTAGCAAATTAAGAGTTAGCCTTGTTGCAATCAAACAGCATGTGTACTGAACCAATGATGAGAATAGAATTTAGCTATGGACATCTACATTCTTGATTCTACACAACACAATAGAATCACTACGACGTATACAGACTCAAGACATCCTCATTCTGTATCTGGCAACAAAAGTTAACTAGTAAAGTTATACACCGAGTAATTGCTATGCTTTCAAGAAATTGGTGTCCCTTTCAAGAAAAGAACAGTAAAAAGTGAACCGGTAATGTTATTCACAAAGTAGAGTCCGTGAACTTGGTGTTGGCATTGGTATTTCTTTTGGAAAATTCAAGAAAGATGATTATAAGAAAGACATTGACAACGGATGCAAAAACTACCGTTTGCGAGTCAAGAGAAGCATAGTTCTGAGATATTAACAACTGGTATAATATTACTGAGATAAACAACTCCAAATCACTAATTGAAGATTAACAAATTAAGAGTTAGCCTTGTTGCAATCAAACAGCATGTACTGAACCAACTACATTCTTGATTCTACACTAGAAAATTTTCAAGAAAACTTAATTGCTAGGCTTTCAAGAAATTGGCGTCTCTTTCAAGAAAAGAACGGTAAAAGTGAACCGGTAATATTTTTCAGAGAGTAGAGCTTACCTCCTTGAACTTGGCGTTGGCATTGGTATTTCTTTTGGAAAATTCAAGAAAGACGACTGTAAGAGCGGAGATAGTGACAACGGACGCAAAAACTACCGTTTGCGAGTCAAGAGAAGCTCTGAGAACAAATCTTGAAGTGTTGCTGCCGAATTGAAAGCCGATATTTCGGCATCTCCTCCGCGAGTGAAGGCCAGGAGGCCGTAAAGAATGGGTAGAACCGGAGAGAAATTGGCGGCGAGGAACGAGAGAAGAGGAAATTGGAGAGCAAGAAAGGAGAGAAAGGGTGTGAGGTTTTGGAGAGAAGATTGAGTCCATGAAATTGGAGAAGAAGAGGAAGTGGAAGTGGAGAAGAGGAGTAAATTAAAGGAGTATTTATTCATCTTGAAGATAGCGTGATGACTGGATAGGAAGTTATAAGCCATGAGCCATTTGACGGAAGGAACCAAGTTGCTTACGTGGCCTTTTATATATCAAACTCCGAGCCGTTACAGATATTTTTATTCTTCTTTTTTTATTTCTTTTCTTTTGTTATAAAATACAAAAAAAGAAAAAAAAAACTACTTCCCTTCAATTCATAATTTCATATCATGTTTTTCTTTTTGAGTCAATTTCCTAAATGGTCACTCAAGTCTAGGGAATATTATTTATGTTTCATTTAGAATCAAAATATCACTCAATTATCACTATTTTTCTCCAAATATACTTAAACTTCAAAAGTTTCACTCTCTCCTAGTTGGCATGCCATGTCATTGAAGCTTTTTTTCTTTTTTTAAGAATAGACTTATTTAATTCATCAAACTCATTTAACTAAAACAATGATTTTATTATTTTCTAAAAAGTATACATTAGTTTATTAAGAAGAAATTTTCATGCTTAAGAATTTTTTATCATAATTAATTTATTTATTTTATGCTATGAAGAATAGTTTTTTAAAACTTACTATAATGTTATCAATTTTGAATACTTATAAACACATATATTCAAAAAAATATTGGTATATAAATCACTCATGAATGTCAACTTACATCAATTAATCATATGTTATATAATGGATCAATAATATTAAAGTTCAATTAACTATTAAAAAATAATTACTTGGGTACTTTGAAATCCATACTTACAATATATTTGATTTTTAAAAAAAAAAGAAAATAGAAAGTGAATAATATTTATATTAGAAAATAAAATTTTGATCTTATTTATCAGTATATTAATCTCATATAATATGTATATTATTGAATTAAAATAGGCAATTCAATTAATTATTACTAGTATTTCATGAATTTGGGATGAGATAAAAATATATATCGATGTTTAATTGTATGATAAGTTAAAATATAATGTAATATAGCAATAAAAGAATAAAAATAAAAAATTAAATTAAAAAAAAAGTTAATAATAATTTTCTCTTTCTTACTAACTTTTTTGTCAACCTTACAAATTTATTTGAATACTTTTATTTTAAAAAATGCTTAAATTTTTCAAGTAAAATTTACTTAGGGATTTTGAAAATTATCAAGTAATTATTGCATACAAAGTTTTTTTCATTAAATTTTGTTTAGTAAAAAAATATAAGGAATTAATTTTTTTAATTTTTTTCATAATCTTTATAAATTCTCATGTAATTTATATATTTATTTTTTAGAGACATAAGTTTGATGAATTAAATAGGTATGTTATTTTTTAAATGATGATTTAATAACATGATATATCAACTAGAATAGAAGGAGAATTTTGAGATATTTAGTATATTTTTTTTGGATAAAAATAGTAATAATATTATTCACTTTCTATTTTTTTTCAAGAAAAAAATTATTGTAAGCATGAATTTCAAAATACATAATTGATTTTTATTGTAATAGTTAATTCACATTTAATATTATTGATTCATTATAAAATTTATGATTAATTGATGTAAGTTAGCATTCATGAGTGTTTTGTATATCAATTTTATTTTTGAATGTATGTGTTTTATAAGTATTCAAAATTGATAATATTATAATACGTTTTAAAAACTTATTTTTCATAACATAAAAAAATAAAATGTTTAATTACAATAAAACATTCAATAAGTATGAAGATTTATTCTTAATAAACTAGTGTATATATATATATATTAAAAAATAATATGATAATTATTTTAGTTAAATCAGTTTAATGAATTAAATTAGTCTATTATTAAAAAAAAACTTTAATGACATGCCATGCCAACTAGGAGAGAGTGAGGCTTTTGAAGTGTCAAGTATATTTGGAGGAAACTAGTGATAGTTAAGTGATATTTTGGTCCTAAATGAAACATAAATGATATTTCATGGCAATTTCCTAAACTTGGGTGACCATTTAGGGAATTGACTCTTTTCTTCTTTCTTTAAAAAAAATTACTAATTAAAAAAATAAATTAATTTATTTTAAAATTTTATTTAATATTACTTTTTAATCTCTTCATATTTATTGAATAAAGATTAAAATAGAAATTTACAATCAATTATGTCTTAATTCTCTAAAATGACAATTATTTTGAATCAATTATTTTAGTAAGCTCAAGTTCACAACAACCAAAACGGACCGGATGAAATAGTATAAGACTTTGTTTTGTTCCCCATTTGATGTTCTATGGCACAACTAATCCAAATTCACAGTGAGAGATTTCATTTTAAGAGTAAAATTATTTCATGTGAAAGAAGTAATTAAAAATAAGAAAATATGTATTACTCTATCACAATCTTTAACGATTGTGCTACTTATGATAAGTTTAAATAACAAGATTTGCAGCATAACTTATATCTTATAACATGTATGTAAAAATTAATGAAAGTAAAATAACATTATTCATGTCTAAAAATAGTTTTTAGAAAATAATCAATAAAATATTCTCAATATCATTTCACATAGTACTGTAATTATTTAGAGAGTCCTTATTATTATCTAGTTGCTACCACATAAAGTAAAATAAATATTTCAAGAATTAAGGTAATATTATTGTGCCTAAAACTTAATTATAAATATTACGAGTCTATTACTTAAATGACGATTGGATTTTTTAAAGTCACTTTAAAAATTCATTTAATTATGCATATTTACATTCAAAGGATTACTCGATCGGTCAAATACATGTCTTACCGTCCAAATTATCAACCTTTGTTGCTATTTGCTTTTTCCAATATTATGTTTATTTTAATATATATTATGAAATTAACGAGCACAACCTTTGTACATCATAATTTATATATATACTTTTCCATTCACAACTATGATTTTTTATTTTAGCTTATTATTATTAAAATTACTCATAGGAACAAATTAACCCAAACATAATAAGAACTTACGTAAATATGTACACTTCTGATTTATCAACAAGGCAAAAGTATACACTACTTATATATTCCAATTGTATATATATATAAAAATATATTATATGTAGATTAATCATGAACATGATATATATTCTCTTTTGTAAATTAGTTGGCCTAAAGAAATTGGGCTGTTGTCCATAATTGGAGTGGATAACGCGTTACATGAAGCCCAAACCCAAAAAAGGCCCAACTCTGTTGTCAAAGTGTTCCACCCGCCAACTTCCTCAAACAAACAACGTCTTAAACCCTGCGAATTTGGCTGTGAACGTCTTCCTCATACTCTCTAAAACAGTATAGTAGTGTTTTTTTTTATGGCGGAAATGGATATTAATGGGCAGGTCGAAGAGGCTGCAAGGCGTGTACAGGTCCGGTTCGTAACGAAGTTGAAATCCCCATTTAAGGCCCCGCCTACTTCCATTGCTATTCCCTCCAACCTCACCCGATTGGGCCTCTCTTCCATTGTCAACAACCTCCTTAAAGCTGGTAACTTCTAGTTCTAACAGATTCTGCCTATTATTAGTTTTCTTATTTTTGTTAAGTGGAATGTAGATCATATAGCTAAGCTGAACTAGTTTTTGACTTGGGCGTAGTTGATTGATTGGTTGTGTTATAAGTTTGAATTGTTGTGAAAATGGTCCACTTTTTGTCGTGGATAAATAATTATAATTGTAGATGATATGGTCGTTTATACTGAAGTAGATTTTTGTGGGTAATGATGAACTCATGCTAATTGTCAATTTGTCTTAATTGACTAGCTTACCTCACTTGACTAACATTGACAAGTTGAATAGATTGCTAGTTGTGGTCCGAGAGCTTTGTTAGTATGGGTTAATGGTGCCATAATTGAGTTACTTCATCCTTAGAAATGACTATCAAAATGTTTGTGTCTTAATTTGAGTCAGAGATAAAAGAGTCAGGTTTTATATTTAACTAAATAAAAGGACCTGTTCTCACCAATTCTGCTATTTGTGTTTTTACTAGTATGCTTACCTGTTTTTCACTTGATTGTTATTAGGAAAGGATGATTGGAATCCCGAGCCTTTCGATTTTCTCATTGATGGAGAACTGGTTCGCATGTCACTTGAAGAGTTTCTCCTTGCCAAGGGCATTTCAGCTGTAAGTCTCTTTCCTGATATCACTACTTGACTGCTAGAATGAACAGTTATGTCTCTTCAGATCAACTCAAAAATCAAAGTTACTCATGGAGAACTGTTTTCTTTATCTTATACAGGAGAAAATATTAGAGATTGAGTACATTAGAGCTGTGGCTCCAAGAAAACAAGAAGAACCATCTTTGCATGACGACTGGGTCAGTGCAGTTGATGGTTCTAATTCTAAGTAAGCATGAGTGTGAAATTTGTTTTTCAAGAACCTTCAGTGTGATCCTTGTAATCTTTTCTGCCTTGTGTATCTTTCTTTGTTTGATATATTTAAGACTTGGTGTGTGTTTGCTTTGCTTCTAAAAGAACTTCTGTACTAAAAGAGAATATTGGCTGAACCTGAAAAAAAATAGAGAGCCCTCATAATATAACTTAATGGACGGTTTCATGTCTTTGGCTATTGCATCTCTGTACCTTATACGTTGTGCATTCATTTCACTCATAGATATCTGTTACACACTAGATTACCGAGGACAATGTTGTTGATATTATTACACTGTGCTGCTTTTGTTCCAAGTGTTTTTGAGTTAAATTTCATCCACCATGTGCTTTTCCCCCCTAAAATATGGGATGGTGATAGTTAAGAATGTAATAATGGTCTTCTTTCCATACAATGAACTATTGCCTTAACTGACAATGTGTTCATATTTGTGATCTGTCAGGTTTGTTTTGACTGGATGTTATGATGGCTTAGGAAGGTAATCCGCTGATTGTATATTCTTTTGCTAGTTGCATTTTTTGGTTCAGAAATCGGCTTTATTTGTTTTTTCTGTTATTACATCAACCTAACATTTGATAGTGCTAATCAGAATATGGAAGGCTGCCGGATCTTGTACACATCTATTGGAGGGCCATACTGGGGCAGTTACTTCTGTTTGTGTTGTCAACCCAAGAGGTATCAGAGGGAGATAGTTTCTCCTCGGTTGCTCGTTTTCTAGCATTATGCTTTACCGTCTGCTGCCATTATCATTTATCTGTGACACCAAAAGTTCATAGGTTACAGAGGGAGATAGTTTCTCCCCAGTTGCTTGTTTTCTAGCATTATGCTTTACCGTCTGCTGCCATTATCATTTATCTGTGACACCAAAAGTTCATAGGTTACAGAGGGAGATAGTTTCTCCCCAGTTGCTTGTTTTCTAGCATTATGCTTTACCGTCTGCTGCCATTATCATTTATCTGTTCATACTCTCACATCACCTGCTTTTGATATTTGTTTTTTCGAATAATATTTCTTGTTGATATCCAGTCGATTAACTAGCCATGCAATGCTGTAAATACACTGGATACCAAAAACTTTTACCAGCGTGAGAATCATGTGGACATATAATTTGAATTTCTCCTGGATGTTTACTTCTTTGTGTTTCATTTCTTCCGCAATTCTGTCTCTGTGTTTTTCATATTTATACCTTTTATTTTCTTAAGTGGCTCAAGATGGTGCTGATCAAATAGTTGCTACGGCTTCCAAGGATAGGACACTGCGGCTATGGAAGGTAACATGATGTGCCTGCACTACTTATAACTCTGCTTAATTCGTGATCTTCCTCTAATTAGTATTTGTTTGGCTTAAAAGTTTGATGCAGATGAGCCTTCACATCAGATAAAGAGGATTAGAGCCTATAAAATTTTACATGGACATAATGCTTCTGTTCAAAGTGTTGCAGCAAATCCTGCTGGAGATATGGTCGTGCATCTCTTCACTTAATTGATCATTTGAAGCTTTTTAATTACGTATTTGATTATAAGAAGTTTACTGACTCCCTGTTTTTGTTGTGTTGGACAGGTGTGTTCAGGGTCCTGGGATTGCCAAATAGCTCTGTGGCAAGCAAGTGGCTCAGATACAGGTGATGTAGTTTCAGTGAAGAAAAGGAAGAAGGGTGCCGAAGAGGAGGATCCTCAAGTAGAAGTATGACTGCATTTCTTCTAACTTGTCTAGGTTAAAGATAGAAAAATACATCTATTTCATGCCACATAGTGTTAGAAATCCATGACCTGTTTAATCGGATAATGTGTCTGTTCTAACTTCTACCTTATCCCAAAAAAAGGGTAATGTGTCTGTTCCCAAAACCAGTGAAAAAGAAGGAAAGAACAGTTTATGGCTGTTGTTACTATTTGATTTCGAAAACTTTCCAGTGCAAGGCATACACGTAATAAACAATCTACTTTTACTTTTTGGCAAAACCTCTTCTTCCCTGAACCCTACTTTGAATCCTTCTTCATCCTACCTCTCATATGCCATACCCATCCAATTGTCCCACCCTTCTTCCTGCAGTTCCTCCAACTTTGTGTTGCTACTCCCTCCATTTTAAATTATGCGACATAGTTTGAACCAGCACGGAGTTTAAGAATAAAATGAAGATTTTTGGTACTTGTGGTCTAAAATATGCCATAACATTTGTGTGGCTGTAAAGATTTTGAAACTGGAGCTCGAAGGAGTAATTATTCTTCTTCCTTCCCCCTACCTGTCATCCCTATCTGTCCCGTAGATTCCTCCCTTGTTCCTTATCTACCACCTTTGTTGCCATTATATTCTTCTTTTCAAAGTTGTTTCAGCAACAATTTTGTGCCAGTCCAACGTGTCTCTGACTTTCTATATTGTATCTCATTGACAATTGATATTGATTAGCAAAATCGTTTGTCCCTTTTGATGAAAGACAAACAACCTTCTGATTTCCTTAAATGACAATGTTCATCAATGCAACTGAAGGACCAAACTAATGTTGAAATTGGTGTTTGAAATATGTCGGTCTTTGGCTCACTCTGAGTTGCTTGATCTTTGTTCTCTCTCTCTCTCTTCCTTTTTTATTGTTTTTTCTTTTCTTTTAAAAAGATTTTTTAATGATTGTTATCCTAATCTTGTAAATAATTTTCTATCACATCTTATTCTCACAGGAGGAGGCTAAATCTACACTCGTAGGACATACACAATGTGTGTCTACCGTGGTGTGGCCACAAGATGAAGCAATCTATTCAGCATCATGGGATCACTCTATTAGAAGATGGGATGTTGAGTTGGGCAAGGATTCATTGAGCCTGGTGACATGCCATCTCTTTTCTTCTGTTCTTCCAGTCACATCTTTACTGTCATGTGCATGTTTTCCTAAACTTACATACATATGGATTGGAGGGGGAGAAGTAAATATCAACTTGCAGAATATGAAATTATGAAAAAATTGTGGAAGGTGTAGCACTCAAATATGCCAATCCTAGTGATATTGCTTTCATTTTTTGTCAGAGATAACATTTCTCTTCAGCAGTTAACAATCATATTTTTAAAAATTACACCATCTTGAAAAAAAAAGATACCTCCCCATCATGACAAGTAGCTGGGTTTGAACTTTGGTAATACCAAAATGTATAGTTCTTTTTTAAGTCTATTCTGTTGAGAGCTTGAAACTATATTTTCCTAAAAGTATGGATAATGATCACCTTCCTCTTCAACAGTATTGCGACAAAGTCATTAATTGCCTTGATGTTGGAGGTGAAGGTTCTGCCCTCATTGCTGCTGGTGGTTCTGACCCCATTCTTAGGATATGGGATCCTCGCAAACCAGGTTTCTTTCTTTTTCTGCACAACTTGCAGAAGCACTTTTAAACATCCACTTGAACTTAAATTCCTTGTCTCTATGTGCTTAAATATCTTTTCTCTGTGTTTATTGTCCAAGTAACTGATGACCTTACATCACATATTGATATATACTCTTTCATTTACCACTTAACAGGTACTTCGGCTCCTGTCTATCAGTTCTCATCGCACAGTTCTTGGATATCCACCTGCAAGTGGCATGAAAAGTCACGGTTTCACTTGCTTTCTGCATCGTATGATGGAAAAGTAATGTTATGGGACTTGAGAACTGCGGTTAGTACTACACTTTTTACGTCTCTATTATTACTAGTATGATTTTTTATAAGCACTTACATTTTCTGTTCCTGGGTAAAACAATTTGTGTTGCAGTGGCCTCTTGCTGTCATTGACACTCACAATGACAAGGTACTAATTTTGCCTTCTAAGATTTGGTTTAAGAGTATTTGTTCTACTACATAGCATTTCCTAAACATCAGGTTGTCAATACAGGTACTGTGTGCGGATTGGTGGAAAGGTGAAAGTGTAGTTAGTGGTGGGGCTGACTCGAAACTTTGCATCTCTTCTGATGTTTGTGTGTTGTGATGTAGAGGTAAATTACTCTCTTTTCGGTGGAGTAGAATAGGTTATTTGAAAAAGGATTAGAGCTCATGATACATTTGGTTTTTTATCGCAGACTAATGGTTGATGTGTTTTACTAACCAACATATTTGAAGCACTCGATCCCTTGATTGAAATGATGGTAGCTGCGACAATTGTTCACTTGGCTAATTTTCTTTCAGGATTGATCTCCCATCCCCAGTTGCAGAGGCGACTGTGCTCCATAAGAATGATGCGATTTTGCTAATAGAATTCATTGGGTCAAAGCTGAAGTTGTGATAATTTACTTAAGAAAACAATTTTGTCTGTGCTAACTAGAAATGGTTTGTATCATATATTCCTGTGAGTTAGAGTGAATTGAAGCTGTATTTCTTGGATGTACTTCTTTCTTTTATTACGATATATTTACCCTCAAGCAAATTGGTCAAGAGTTAGCATTGAACTATCTTATTGGGGAACACTGATTCCATGTGTTATTGAGCAACTGCAAGTTATCATCAAGGAATGTGACGAGTTGATTGACCTTCCTTGTTTCTTAATTAAAGATTTCATGTTCAAACAGAAACATTTAAGTAATATTAATAATTTTTTGCTGTGAAAATGGAAGACAAATCACAATTAAGTTGTATGTTCACAAAGCACGTGTCAAAATTTTCCGGTACAAATACGCGAAGCATCGATCCATTATTCTTAGCGTGTCTAACTCGAAAGCGTTGAAGCCACAAAAACGAAGCCCATCGAATCCAAAACAGCATCTCACCCGGCCCACTAAACTCTAAGCCTGGCCCATGAAAAAACAAATTACGTGTACACTACGGTATACGTGCCCCGTAAAAATTGGACACGCGTCACATATTAAAGGACCCAACCCGAGACAAACAGTAACCAAAAAAAAAAGTTTCAAATCCCATGAGGTCACAAAGACTTCGTACAATTGCCCACCCTAACCGCCCCATCTGTCCCAACCACGCAATATAACATTTTTTCCTGAAAATTATATAAAGAAAATATATATATCTGAACTTGGTATAAATTATTACTAATATTTTTTTGTGAAAATTATTTAAAGAAAATATATATATCTGAACTTGATCTTTCATGAACGATTGACAATCTTAGAAATACTTTTTAGTGGATTGACTATTCTTAAATACACATCAAATGATCTCAAACTCTGATAAAAGCGAGAAAAGTGCTTATTTTTAACCTACACTGAACATAAGGTGTCCTTTTGTCACATCGTTTTCTCTAGAACTCTCTTTCAAAAGAAGTAGAACACATAAGTCATACATTGATTTGAGACACACCTTTTTTGGAAGAGAAGAGAAAAGAAAGTTGATCACGAGGAGAAAGTGAGTTGTGTTGACAAGGAATTAAATTAAAAATGGAGAAAAATGAAGTGATGAAGATGAAAAGTAGTGAGAGTCAGGTGATGGACGGTTCAGATATAATGAAGTTAGTTGGAAATGAGGCTGTGTTTAGTAACTTTGTAGATCATAAGTTTCAAGAACTTGACATAGACAAAGACGGTAAACTTTCAGTAAAGGAGTTACAACCTGCTGTTGCTGATATTGGTGTTGCCCTTGGTTTACCTCCTCAAGGTTCTTCCCCTGAATCTGATCATATCTACTCTGAGGTACTCTCATTTCTCACTTCATAAATGCCATAAAAATTTGTCTGCACCCCATGTTTATGGAGTAGTATTAAATAAATGTATACCGTAACTTTGTCCACCAAAACTTAAACAAATATAAAGAAATTAACTAGGAGTAACATTTTTTTTTGTTTGAACCTGATCTCGCGTAATTTTCATCCACTTCATTGATGCTGGTTCATATTCTTAAACAAATCTACACATGTATTTTGGTTAATTATGGGTTGAAATTGTAAATGCAAATTGTAAAAATGGTACCGGTATGGGGCCATAAGAGGCCAGATGTTTAATGATTACAGAGTGCTTGAGATGAGACAGCAACTCAACTGATATGTGATCTCATTTGTTTGACTCTCAAGTTTCAAAGTCATGATATGGATGCGGTTCCATTTGCACGCACTAAAGTATTTTTAAGGCATAGTACATAGATAAGATATTTTAATTTGGCCAAAACTATCAAATAAACACTTTTAACTTTAAAAATGCACATCTAGACACTTTGACTTGATTTAAGTTGGCCTATAAATACCATCCAACTTTGAGAATGCAGCCCCTTGAAGGTGTCTAGATGTGTATTTTCAAAGTTAAGGTGTTTGTGAGACGCACCTATATCAAGTTGAAGTGTTCAAAAAAAAATTACACCATCTATAGATAACATAAAATCCTAGTTGAAAATAATAAATCTTCAAAATAATTATCTACATCTTTTGATGAACTTTTGAGGGTCTTGGCATTTGAGTTGTTCTGTCTGTACAGTTTTTTGTTTTTTGTCCCCCTCCTTTTTTCCTTATCCATTTGGAATCACTATTGAAGAAGTGATGGAGATTGCCTAGAAATGTTTTTTTTTTTTTAACTTTAATTTTTGACTCTGCTGAAGATGGTGAGATTTTTTTTTTTGAAAATGGTGAGATGGACAGACAAAATTTGGTTAATTCTAATTTTTAAAGATTGTTCTTAGAGGCAGCAATCATACTTTTTATGGACGGTTGCTTGTAAAAGTTCTTTACATTGTATAGAAGTTAAATTCTTCTCTAAATCGAGAAATATTTTGTTTCCCCTTTTTATTAGTGAACTTGTTGTGACTTAGGTTCTTCAAGAATTCACACATGGAAAGCAAGAGAAAGTAAGCAAGACTGAGTTTAAAGAGGTTCTTTCAGATATTTTACTAGGCATGGCTGCTGGTCTAAAGCGAGATCCTATTGTACTCCTTCGTATGGATGGTGAAGATCTTCTTGAGTTCGTTAAAAGTCCTGCATTCGAACCAGAGATGCTTTCTCTGTACTCTGAGTTAGAATTGCCTGATGGATCCCTCAAAGATTACATCATCAAGGCTTTTGAGAAGCTTACAGTTGATCAAGGGATGCCTCCTGCATCAGACTCATGGGTAGTTCATTTATTCTCTTTAACGGCTTAACATTCATGTCTAGCTAGAATTTTTACACTATCAGATTACAAAAAATTGGTCACTTGCAAAACATGACAAATTAACGGTTACAAGTATAGTCTTTTAAATTGTCAGTGTATCTAGAGGCTAATATGTGATTGCTCACTGATTCATACATTTGTTGCTTACTAGCCCGTGTAACTTCTTCATTACACATTTATATTTATGATGAGTTATTTGCTAATTACTAGAGCATATTACTCTGTTATTATCTTGTTGTGTAGGTAATGAGTAATGTGGTGGAGCCAGTAGTTGAATCCTGCATTGGAGCATCTAATGATCAACCTGTTACACAAGAGACATTTTTGGCTGAATTTAAGAAAGTTGCAGAGAGTGCTGCTCAACGTCTCAAGGAGCAGCCAGTCATTGTTGCTCATAGCGAGAACACATTTGATGGAAGTGGAATTAAAAGACTATTGTCTAACAAGTTTGAATTGGATAAGGTATGTACACATCATCCGTGGTGTTGTCTTCTGGACCTAATAATATATAGTAACATATCATACTACAAGAAATGAAACTTTCTTAGGAACTAATGTTATACAAGAAGTGGAAAAGTCTAGTGGCCTGAGGGTCATCATACTTTTGCATCTTTTTTTATTTAGTTGTTTATCTATGTTGCAGACGCTGGATTCTGCCTTAAAGACTATACCTAGAGATCGCCATGGGAAAATGTCAAAGGAATACCTACGAGTTGCACTTGATGTTCTTGCACCATCAGCTGGTCTACCTCCAATTGGTGCTGTTGACCAGGTATTTGTCAACTAAGGATTCAACTTATATGCACTAACAATATCAGCGTCTTTAACATATTGTAGCCAGTAATCTACCTTAATTTTCAAGTTACTAATCTTATCAGTGTGTAGAAGTTAAACTTGTCAACTAATAGATCACATTTTTGCTTAATTAAAAGCTGGCCTTGTATATGATATAGTTGTATCCCCCGTGTTTGCAGATGGATAAGGTCATACAAGAAGTCTGTAAGATGTTGGATGCCGATGATGGGAAGATGGTTAAAGAGGAAGAGTTCAAGAAGTTGTTGACTGAAATACTGGGCAGCATGATGCTGCAATTAGAAGGGAATCCAGTTTCGGTGTCCACAAACTCTGTTGTGCACGAGCCTCTTGCTTCTTCCTCTACACTCTTGCAGCCTCCATCTATTTCTGAGATGTAACTGATCTTATGGAACTAGACAAAAAAAGAATAACAGGGGATGTATGATGTAAATTTCTGTTAAAATTAAAGGCTGAGAGATACTGTCTTACTAATACAGCATCCATTTCAGCAATTAATACTGTCATATTTCTTGAATTAAATCAGTGTCTGTTTAAATAACTTAATCATCAACTATGGACAGAGTAATTTAGTGAGTGTAACCATATTCAAATAAATCATGAGCATAGACTATCATCATATTTTAAAACTTGTGGGTAGAAATTCTTGTAACTATAAATATCATTTCCGTGAGGGTAAAATAAGAAGTTTGAAGTTAAATTGTTACTAAATTCTTTCTGATATGCTACTAAAAGAATTTTCAATCAAATATAAAGGTGCAAGCACATGTAAAGGTATATTCATGAGATGGTGAAGCTTAAAAAACTCAGCTAAATTGTGACTGTTCAGAATGTTGTGTGATGTTGCACTTCTGATTTTGACAGGATGGATTGCATCCTCCACCTTTAACCAGAGGTCTGGATTTTACATGTGGTGTGAATTCAGATGAGTCCGCCAGTGGTTTCCAATACCAAATGTATAAAGCCAAAAAAAATAGGAATGTGGAATTTTGACAATCATGATCAAAACAATTTTAGGTTCCAAGATCAAGATTCTAGTTTTGTCTGCAAGTGTGAGGTCATTCTGTGACTCATACATGAATAATAAAATCTTGATGCAGAAGTAAGTCAACTATGTGATTAGAGTTGACATTTGGAGGATAAGTAATGAACTTTGAATTTTCCAATCTATCAAAGATGTAAGCTTTTCATGTTTAGTCATAAAAAAACTTGTTTTCCTTAAAATCTCAACTAAAGAAAAGTTTAGTTTATTAATTTTCCCTAACAGAAAGTAGCTAATATTGGAACTTCTGGAATGATTACTCATGCTTTATTTACCTTTCTTGCATATTGCATGTTTGCCTCCATAACTAAAGGATGTTGGAAAGGACAAAAACTCCTCCTGAAAATTTCTTTTATTGGTTAAATATACAAAAAACATGACTTAGTAGTTAGTAGAGTATCTGAGAAAAAGTTATTTTTGTCCTATTTGATTCTGTGTTGATATTTCCAATGGTCTTTTGCTTTGTTACAACCAAACATTGTGGATTTAGTTCTAAGATGGAATGAATAAAAGTTTGTCTCATTCTACTTCTGAAGAACTATATCTCTGTTCCAAATTGTACTTTCAGAAAGGATCATGGACTTGATCAGTGGACCAGGATGTTTTCCCCTGATGTTGGTATTGATAATTACTATGTTCAATCTTTCAGGCAAACACCCTTTTCCTATTTTCGTCATTTTTGCTTCTGTTTTGGAAATAGTAAATACCTTAGCCACTTGTTCTTCTGTTAAGTTGGGTGCTTTTAATTTCAGATTGCTATGATCCTCTGGATCCTATTGGAAATATATCGGTTACGTATGACATTGTTAGATGGACAGAAGATGGTTACCAGGTAAGAAAAAACAACTCTTAGAATTACTTCCATATTGAGTAGGACCCAACATCTATTTTCTTAACACGATATCAGTCATTTGGGAGGGGAGGGTGAAGTTTTTGACGTTAAGTCCAAAGTTCATTTTCTTAGTAGTTTCATTGAGGCCAAAGTTTATATTTATCCATCAGTTTAATATTAGTAGTTTTTTTCTCTCTAACTTGACTATAGTGCTTCAGGCAAGGATAACCATTCAAAACTACTACAAGTATAGACACATCGAGAAACTGGGCTGGCAACTAGGGTGGACATGGGCAGCTAATGAGGTTATTTGGTCAATGTCTGGTGCTTTCGCCACTCAACAAGGGAATTGTTCAGCCTTCAAGTCTGAAATTCCACATTGTTGCAAGAAAAATCCTATTATAGTCGACCTCGCGCCAGAAGCTCCACCAGAGAAAAGATTAGATGGTTGCTGTCATGGTGGACTTCTTGCTGCCTCAGCTATCAATCCTTCCAATTCTAGTGCATCCTTTGAGATGAAAGTTGGAAACATAAGGGGAAATTATACAACTCACAAGCCTCTAAATCCCACTCTAATGGCTCCAGGACCTGGTTATACTTGTGATGAATTTATTGACACAGATCCAACAACATCTTTGGTAATAGAAGGACAAAGACAAGAACAAGTAATCAGTAAGTATTCTGTTTTGAACTTATACTACTAATGTTGAGTTAATATCTTTATGTGTTCTTCCTTAAGTGCCTCATTTTTTAAGTGTTCACCATAAAATAGTAGATTGGATATTAAATCCCTTTTGTTCAGGGACATGGAAATCAACATGCACCTACTCAACTTTCTTGGCCAACAACTCGCCAACCTGTTGTGTTTCTCTTTCAACATTTTACAATCCTGAGGTGACACCATGCAATTTGTGTAGCTGTGGATGTAAATTAGCTGACAATGAGGCAAAATCATGCATTGGGTTGGTAACTAGGCAAAACAGCCTTTTAATAGGATGAAATACTTCAATTTTACCCATTTTTGCATAAGGTGCTGATTTTGTTGTGGTTTATATACATGGAACAGACAAAGTTCATCATCACCATACGAGCGTGAGCTACTTCAGTGTACTGATCATATGTGTCCACTTCGGGTTCACTGGCACATTAAGAAGAACTACAGGAATTATTGGAGGGTGAAACTCACTGTTTCCAATTACAACTTAGGTAAAAACTATTCCAACTGGAATTTGGTAGTCCAACATCCTGGTTTTAGCCAGCAGGCAACTGTCTTCAGCTTCAACAATGCAATGCTCTCTACCGTTGGTGTCCCAGGTATTTGGTCTACATTAAAGTCACGCTACAATAATTGAACTTTACCAAGTATATATGAAAAATAATTATTGATGTTAATGCAGATGAAGTTGCACTCTTTTGGGGTTTAGATTTCTACAACGACGCTTTGTTGCAAGCTGAAGAGAAGCAAGTGGGATCTGTGACTACAGAGATACTTTTACTTAAGGACATGACCTCATTTACACTTAGTAATGGATGGGCATTTCCAAGGAGAATATATTTCAATGGTGAGAACTGTGAAATGCCTCTTCCACAGACTTTCCCTATGCTTCCAAATGGTAGCTCAAGGGAAAAACCTTGTAATAGCCATCTTTCTGTTCTACTACTGTCGATATATTTGACTTATAAAACACTTAATTTCTGGTCATAAATCAAGATTTTGCATCTTTCACCTCATGAGAATCAACTTTATTGATCCTATTCGATATGCCGAAGGTGAGAAATCATCAATAATGCAGCTTCCTTGGCTTAAAAGACGGAACTCTAGTGAAGAGTCATTTCATTTTTTGGCTCATGAGTACATTCCAAATATATGGACCATGGTAACATTATTGGTTTGAGACCTTTGGCATATGATTAACTTGTACATGCTTCCTCACAATTGTATGCAAGCATACAAATGAAAAAAACAAAAAAGGGGGGTGGGAGGAGGAGAATAACATTGGTTTGTAATTAATAACTTTCGAAAGTTATGAAAAATATAGTACTGTATAAAGTAGAGTGATTTCAAGCATTTTATAATATTCAAGAGGTCAACAAAAGAAAAAAGAAAAAAAGAGGTCAACAAAAATGTGGCATGAATTGAGATGAATGATGTATTATTCTTATTTTTGTCTGAAATTTTTATGTATTGTTTGGTTTATTTAAAAATTTTGTATAGAATAGACTGTAAGTACAAACCTTTTAATTATTTTCATTTCTTTTAAAAGATTTTTCCACATGTATCAACCGTTATAAATGAGTATTGGGGAAAAAGTTTAATATATCCCTTGTTATAAAAATGACTATATGAACTATTTTTATAAAGTATGAGCCACAAAGTTGGGGGTATGTCGGGAATAACCACTTGCCTAATTAATTGGATTTTGGGTCGGGTCGGTGCGACATATGGGCCGGTTGAACAACATTATCAATCAAGCTGTTAAATGTTAATAGCTCTCCAATAATAGACTTCACAAGTTACCACTTCGATTCTCAGTTTCTCAATCGCAGAATTTGAAATCGAAAAAAGTTTTCAAAGGAATTAACTGTAAAAATGGCTCCTCCTCACGGCGATAAGTCAGCAGGAGTCAAGGAGGAGGCCGCCGCCGCCGTTTCCTCAGTCGATAACCGCCCTATCTCCACCATCCTCTTCATCGTTGGTACTTTTTTTTTTCTTTTCAAAAAGAACTTTCTCTGTTTGCTTTTTACTTGTGATTGCTCCATTTATTATGAAATCGTGTTGACGGTGAAATTTTTTGTCCGTGAATCGATAGCTATGCAAGCAGAGGCGTTACCTCTTGTTAAGAAGTTTCAGCTTACTGAGGACCTCAATTCCGTGTAAGCTCCATCTTTTCTTATTTTGAGGCTTTTACTACTCAGAATTGAAGAGATTATGTACAAAATCACAACTAAAAAAGTTAGAAATTCTCTCCTTTTTTGCTTTGTAGCTTACTTTTCGGATATTAGTTCTCCTGTACCGAAAGATCAAGAATAAGAGGACTAAATACACCTAAGTTTAGTTGTGAGTCTGGAAATAACTTTTTCCTTTTTGAAATATAAGCTACGTATTTAAATAAATCACAATTTCATAGCTAAAATATTCATTAAAAATGTTGAAATGTGGAAGCAAAGGTAAAAAAGAATTTGACTTTTTCTTTTGAAATAGAGTGAGGAGTGTCTTCGAGATTACCAAACTAGACATGTGAAGATAACCAGAAACTAGTAGTAGAAGAAATGAAATAGTAGTTATTAGATAAGTTTTGAGGTGGTAAATATTTTAGATGCTAGAGCTCTGACCAGCAAGAACGTGTAAGCCGTGTATTTGTGCACCATATATAAATGCTATTTTACTTGATCAACTTTGTCATTTAGATAATTGGAGTTTTAAGCTTTATACATATATGATTTTGGAGAAATAACTTGTTGGCCTGGTCAATAAGAGGGAGTCATACTTTGGCCTGTTTTTTTTTTCAAAAGAAACTATCTAAAAGCCCCTATGGCTTGTTGCTTCAAAAATTGGTTGTTAGGATTCGGAGTGAAATCAATGTTTAAATTGCAAATGAAGCTACAACTCCATGAGGAAGCAAGAGCTGATTAGAGAGATTTTACTATACATTTCTTTTTCTAACTGCGTTATTAGCATCTTATGTAGGGTTAAAAGTATGTTATTCAACACGGAATAGGATCAATCCTAAAAAGAAATAAAGAAGATTATAGCATATGACAAAAAATTGGAGTAATTTGCAAATAAAATATCCATAATATGTATATTATTGATGACAGCAAATGTTGCAGTGTTTACCTGTTGAATCATGTGGATGTGGTATTAGGTTGCTTGTTAAACAAATTAGCAAGATTATGATGCGTTGCATATGTGTTGCTCCCTCCGTCCCATTTTATGTGACACCCTTTCCTTTTTAGTCCGTTCAAAAAAGAATGTCACCTTATTATACTTGGAAACAATGTAACTTTGAAATTTCCCTTTTAACCTTAATGACATGATTTACGGACACACAAATATCTAAGGATTGTTTGAGACTACAACTTTCAAAAGTCTTCCTTTTCTTCTTAAACACTGTGCCAAGTCAAATGACACCATAAAATGAGACAGAGGGAGTAATACTTATTCAAACTGAAAATATTTTGAGGATGATTCACATGATTTAGAAAAAAGAATTATATCCTATTCGAAAATGAATTTTGTAAGAGTTGTTGCCTTGTTGGATTCTTTCAAAAGATCACGGAATTTATTATAATGATGACCAGGAACCTCTAAATTTTCCATGTGCTCAATTGTAGTGTGTAATTATTTATGCAGTAAATTTTTACCATGCTTGGTGGTGTTCTGTTGTCTCTTCTTGGATCTAATATCTGATGTGCCCAATGCAGGTTCCCAAAGGGAGTCCCTTGGGTGCGGTTCTATGGTAATTACAAGGGTCTCGCCATTAATATTGTTTGTCCTGGGAAAGACCCAGCATTGGGTAGGGTATTTTGATCTTGACAATTTTTACTTTGCTGATTACATCTTATGAATGTGGCTGCTTATATAACCAATGCATGAGCATATTGTTTCCACATTTGAGATAGAAAATTATATTATCAGTAACAATCCTTCTTTTCCTTCGAAGTATTAGCAGATTGTGTATTGCCTCATTTAGTGGTAGGACATAGTTTCACCAACCAGTTCTTCAACCTGCGAATGGGGAGTTTTATGTTGGACCCTCTCATTTTTTATGTGGGGTATGTCTCCTATTAGTCCAATCATTAAGTACATTGAAGTATATAGAAAATGTCCATCTCTATAGATACATCTTTTTTCTAAAAAAAATTGGGGGGTTAAAGTAAGGGAAGTTGTATCATTCACAAACTCAGCAGTGTGGGATTGTTGTGAACTACAAAACAGGCTAGGCTATCCCTGTTACTAATGTAGGATGCCTATGAAATCCAAAAACTCACATAACTTCAGTCCAAACAGTAAAACAGGGATACTGAACCTGTAGACCTTTTTTTTCCTGCATCGCTTAGTAGGCCTATCATACATGGGTTGGTGTCTAAGCTAGCTTACGGTTTGTGCCCATATCAATTCAACTGAGGACCTGGTAGCTCTCACAAACACATGGACTAGATCACTCTGCCATTGGAAATTACACAAACATATTTTTGATCTCAAGTGGGATTTGAGCCCTATTTTCCATTATTTTTGTCCACTTCACTGATTGCTAGGCCACACCTTGGATTCTTGGCATCGTCCAATGCAACTCAAAAATATCCAAAATCATTAATCATCTTCCTTGCTTTTCCATGATGCAAAATTGAGTTGTTAAAATCTTCACTATCCATCAGACTTGAATGGTATCTACACAGATGAAGCCCCAGAAAGGTGTGGTTAGCAACTTAGCATCTTCACTATCCATCAGACTTGAATGGTATCTACACAGATGAAGCCCCAAAAAGGTGTGGTTAGCAACTTAGCATCTTCACTATCCAAACACCACGGTTATTAAAAAAAGACATTCTTCCAGATGAAGCCCCAGAAAAAAACAGGTTACTTTTGTAAGGGCCCTATTCTTCCAAAATTCTTCCATGGTCATACCTTATCAGCTCTCCTAGAGTGGATCATATTTTGGTACATGCTGTAACTGTAAAATACCTTTTTTACCTGATTATATCATATCTACCTGCTTCACAACACCCTTCCTCCAGTGTTTTCAGTAATGAAAAAAGGTGTGGTTAGCAACTTAGCATCTTCACTATCCAAACACCACGGTTATTAAAAAAAGACATGCTTCATGCATAGTAATCCATCCAAAACAGGTTACTTTTGTAAGGGCCCTATTCTTCCAAAATTCTTCCATGGTCATACCTTATCAGCTCTCCTAGAGTGGATCATATTTTGGTACATGCTGTAACTGTAAAATACCTTTTTTACCTGATTATATCATATCTACCTGCTTCACAACACCCTTCCTCCAGTGTTTTCAGTAATGAAATCTGTCTTTTAAACTTCTAACAATTTCTCTAAAGGTGATATTCGAATTCCATTGCCTTTGCATTGGGTTATGGTGGCTTCTACATGTGCGGTGAAGATCTGGAAATTCATCCTTGAGAGGCATGTGGCCTAGCTAGTTATCCTGGGTCAAAGTATGAAATTGCATTTCCAAGATCAAGGCTGTAATTTAGAGTAAATGAGTACATATATGGGTGTGCCCATTTGCAGAGGGAAGTAGCTAGTATTCTTAGAGCCTGGTCTTCTACTCTTGAAACCTTCCTCTTGCTTGAAGGAAAATAACTTTGCCAAACCACTAAAGTGTCTGATGCTCTAAATAGTTTAATGTTTTCCCTTGCACTGTGTGTCTTCGTATATCTCAAATATTTTATATGCATCAAATCTAGTGGTGTCCTAATGTTTGTCGAACTAACTTATGAATGGTCTAACACAGGGGTTGATGGTGTGGGCACGGTTTCTGCATCTCTTGTGACATATGCTTCTGTCCAAGCATTAAAGCCAGACCTCATCATAAATGCTGGCACAGCAGGTGGATTTGGGGTATGATTTGTGTTTATAGATTCTGATATAATCTTCCTTTTCCTCTTTCCCTGATACTTCCTCTTCCCCTGTTATTTCTCTCATCTCTCTAATTGAGCGCCAATAAGATTAATTGTCAGAGGAAAAGGGACAACCTTGTTGGGACAGGAAGATTTTGGGACAGATTAATTGATTTTTTTATTCCTGTGATTCCTCTATGTTGAGCAAACATAAATTTTTCTTTTGATATGTTATTTTTGACACGTTAACTTATTTCAGGCCAAAGGTGCTTCAATAGGAGATGTTTTTATTTCATCAGAAGTTGCTTTCCATGACAGAAGAATACCAATCCCGGTAATATTCATTCTCCATCCTCGCATCATGTCTTTTGAATTCTATTGTTGTTAAGAAACACATGGAATGTGGGAAACTGGATCAAAGTTGACACTAGGTTGACAAACCATTTGCCTCTATACCTCTAACAAGAGATCACAATTCCTATTGTTGTGGCTAAACAAACTTCTACAGTTTACATCATTTCCGGTATATTTACTGGACTTGGTGCTTCAACTGTTTTAAGGACACAGTGATCAATAATCTAGTGAAAGAAGTCCCTGGTTATTTACTGCAAACCTCAATTTGTTGATTCACGTACTTTGATTTGGAAAGTTTTTTGCTGATTTTATGGGCAGCTAAGCTGAAGGGCTTTGGGTGCGCTCATATATGTGTAGGTATTTGATATATATGGAGTTGGTTCGCGGAAGGCTCTTGCTACACCCAATCTTCTGAAGGAGCTTAACTTGAAGGTACTGTTCACCTGTGCATATAAAAGAAGCAAATTTAATTAGCACATGGCTCACATGCTTTGATATCTATTCTTGTTTATGGCTGGTGAATATACTTTTTTAGATTGTGGTTTTAGCTTCTTCGTCATTGAGTTAACATTTTGTGGGTTCAGATTGTCCTTTCATTGTCATTTTGTCAAGTTGGATTTGGGCATTTGTGTCATCTTCCAAACTAATTTTGGTTGGTTATATGAAATCTTAACATCCATTCCTCTCCATTTTGATTCATATGAAATCTTTTTTTCTCGGATTGGTGAGTGATTATCTTAATGTGAATAATGGTGCTGATGTTATATCAGATACGATCTTCTACTATATCAGTAAGTGTTTCTATAGTCCACTTTGTGCCAGTACCTGTACACTATCTGCTATTTTCTTTCTGAATATGATGCTTGAGTATAGACAATCTTGATAAGTCTTACCAGCTTAAGATGTGGTCTTTTTGAGAATGAGAAGCAACATAGATGTGGTAACTTTTAACGCAGTGATGTCTACCAGTTTTACATGTACCTAAAGGATTTATCTTAGCAATATCTGTAATTAGGTGATTTGGATGCTCATGAGTCGGCATGTGAAAATGGGATTCTTCCTGAAAGAGTGTATTAATGATTTAGATGTTACCTGATGTGCTTGAGAACCATGTAAGACTTATATGCCTTTTTTGTCAAACTTGTTAATGTTCATGTGTATACTTGCTTCCACAATAACATTTGATTGTTTCCTGACTAGCTTATAGTGCACATGTACTTGGAAAGTCATTAGGTCTACTTTGGCATATATTCTAATAGCAAAAAGTTTTTTACTGATTAAAAAAAAAACATTGAATTAATTTGTCATGAAATTTCTCTCCTCATTACAGGTTGGCAAGCTGTCTACTGGTGACTCTCTAGATATGTCTCCAATGGATGAAGCATCTATCATTGCAAATGACGCAACAATTAAAGACATGGAGGTAACGTCTAAATGTCTAAGTTTAGTGTGATGGCTTTTATGAAGACATGGAGAAATTAGTCCCCTGCACTGCACATTCCGTAGTCCCCTGTAGAGATTGGTCAAATAGTGTTATTCTGGCCATCAACATGCTTTTCCAGGTTGTCCTTAAGCTCCACATACTTCGTCGATTATATGAACTCTTGTTGTCTAAGATATTTAATATCTCAAAGTTCACCTTTTTAATAATAAAACATTAAGTTGTTCCCTCCCAGGCATGATTGATGGTACTGCTAGGCATGATATTTGAAAACCTAATTCAAGACTGAAATTGTGCTAAGTGTTCAAATGTAGCTTCCGTTTTCCCTCTCTAATTCAAGACTGAAATTGTGCCAAGTGTTCAATGTACTTCCGTTTTTTTCCTAATCACTGTGCTCATTTAGCCTTGCTCTCTCTTATTAGGATATGCATTTTAAGTCCTTTTTTCCAATCCAATGTGTTTTTTGGGTTTTAGGGAGCAGCCGTAGCTTATGTTGCAGATCTGTTGAAAGTTCCAGCCATTTTTCTGAAAGCTGTGACAGACATTGTGGATGGTGATAAACCAACACCGGAAGAGTTTTTGGAAAATCTGGCGGCAGTAACTGCTGCACTTGATAAAACTGCCACCCAAGTTGTTGATTACATCAGCGGGAAATGCTTACTGGAACTGTGATCTGATCTGGTTTCATCCCGTGCATGCTTCAGTGGGAAGAACATATGACATTTGTGTCTAGGCAATTATTAGACTTCTGGGCAGTGAGAATGTTACTTCCTTCGAACTGCATACTGAGTCACCATTGACTCTTTTTTTATTATTATGGTAAATCAGTGTATCAAGATGTGTCAATCTGAAATTTTATTTCGGTTCGATATGTCCACCTAGGAGACTCGCCTTCGGCTTTCGTCTCGGTAGGTGTACAATTCATCGTCCGACATTGTTCCAGCTAGTTTCTCTAAACATAGCTGATATTCTGTAACCGTTGTAAAACCAATGAATGTGTTTTAAGATTTATGGAAATTTTAGTCGGGGAAGAGAGTGGTGTTCCTATATACTAGTTGGGAAATTATCAGCAAAGCACTTGAACAACGTTTAAGCTCCTGAGGTTCAAAGTTGGGTAGAAACCTCCATTGCTCTTTCCTAGTGATCATGAGATTGTTTAATTTTCCTGGTTAAATACATTGATTTTAATTCTCGGCTTTAGTATCACAATTAATGATCTTGTATCATTATTAATGGCTTAGTAATTGTTTCAAGAGCGGGTGAGTTATTACCGATAATGGCTTATGAGTAGGGCAAAAGTCCCAACTCATAAAAGAGCCTAGACTGTACATTACGTAAGGGAATTATTTATTTGTCTATTTGTTCTTGCAGTAACAGATTCATTCTGCTCAAGGTTGTATCTTGAACTTCTTCTAACCAGAATGCCACCAACCACGTATCAAGATTTAACATTACTAAATTGAGATGGAACTTTTGGACTTGTCAAAATCATGAACATCTTGTTCCTCAACTAATTCCAAAAACTCTGTAGTCAACAATATTTGAGCCCCTCTACAGTTTGATGATATATCTAAAACCTTTATTCAGCTTAAGTACGTGTTATAAATAGAAAGTTGTGCAACTTCAAAAGGGCAAGTATTGAGTAACATAAACTATTTAGTACGTGTTGTTATATATAAACAGAAAGTTGTGCAGCTTCAAAGGAGCAAGCAGTGAGTAAATGGGGAGAATGGAAGGAAGGAATGAAATTAACTTCGGAAACGCTACCATTCTTGCACTGGGCAAAGCTTTCCCTCATCAGCTTGTTATGCAAGAGTTTTTGGTTGATGGCTATTTCAAAAACACCAACTGTGATGATCCAGAACTCAAGCAGAGGCTCACTCGACTCTGTAATCTTTTTCTTTCTTTCACTCTTTTAACCGTGAACTTCTAACTAAATTGATTAGGAGCGGACAATAGCAGCTGTAAGGTACTGATAGCAAACCCAGACATTGTTTGGCACCCCATTTGATTGTTTTTTCGTTATATTATTTTGGGTAATCCTCTTCTCGCGAGCTAGCTTTTGAGGTTAGCTAGGTACAATGTTCATTTTCTTAACATGACATCAGAGTAAGACTCATGAGTAATTCATGCTTCTTGTTTTACCAATATTAAGTCCCCATGTTATATTGTCCACACACCAGATGTCCACTTCTAGGTGTGCGCAGGGGGCATTGATTGAGAGAATGTGTTGATGTCTCGTCTCAGACAACTTTCAAACTTTTGAGATTAAGTTAGAAGTCCAATGCCCATTTTCAGTGTCTTTGCGCTACCTACCTAAACATAGTTGATATTTAAGAACATATTTTATAGATATGCTCGTTGTAAGTTGTAACAATGAACTAGTAAGTGCAATATTTTTTTGCACAAACTGATTTTAGATCCTGAATTTGGCTCTTGAGCGGATTTAATTAATCTTTGCAGGCAAGACAACTACAGTAAAAACGCGGTATGTGGTAATGTCAGAGGAGATCCTAAAGAAATATCCTGAACTAGCTGTTGAAGGCCTTCCAACAGTCAAACAAAGATTAGACATCTGCAATGCAGCAGTTACAGAAATGGCAATTGAAGCCTCACAATCTTGTATTAAGAAATGGGGAAGGCCAATTTCAGACATTACACATGTAGTCTATGTTTCGTCAAGTGAAGCTAGATTACCAGGAGGTGATCTTTACTTAGCCAAAGGACTCGGTTTAAGCCCGGAAACTAAACGTGTTATGTTGTATTTTGCTGGTTGTTCTGGTGGTGTCGCGGGCCTTCGTGTTGCTAAGGACATTGCTGAGAATAATCCAGGAAGCAGAGTCTTGTTAGCTACTTCTGAGACTACTATAATTGGGTTCAAACCACCTAGTGTTGATAGGCCATATGATTTAGTTGGTGTGGCTCTTTTTGGTGATGGTGCTGGAGCTATGATAATCGGATCTAACCCGATTCGAGATATCGAGAGACCTCTTTTTGAATTGCATACTGCTATTCAGCATTTCTTGCCTGATACAGAAAAGATCATTGATGGCAGGTAATGTTGGGGTCAAAATGGATTAAATCAATAAACGAGTATATTTTTAGTTCTGAGAAATCAAACTTGGACAGATAGATTGATTTTGCCACATCTAAATTTGCAGGCTTACTGAAGAGGGAATTAGCTTCAAGCTAGAAAGAGAACTACCTCAGATTATTGAAGATAATATTGAGGGTTTCTGTGACAAGTTAATAAGTATTTCTGGAATTAATGATAGAGAATACAACAAATTATTTTGGGCAGTTCATCCAGGTGGTCCTGCTATTTTAAACAGGCTAGAAAAAAAGCTAGATTTGTCTCCTGAGAAATTGAGTGCTAGCAGAAGGGCTTTGGCAGATTATGGAAATGCAAGTAGCAATACAATTGTGTATGTGCTGGAATACATGTTGGAGGAGAAAAAAGACATCACTGATTGGGGATTGATTCTGGCATTTGGTCCTGGGATTACATTTGAGGGTATTCTTACAAAGAATCTCACTATTTGAATCGTGCGTCATTGACCCTTGGAAATTTTTCGATAAATCGAAAAAAATAAAACGAAAAAGAATCTGACTATTTGAATATGATAAAAGAATACTCGATGCAAGTCCTATTGTTGAACCTTTTCTTTTTGTTGTCTACTATATAACATAATTTGAGTAAGAGCAATGAAGTTTGTCATAATAATCTAAATTAGATTGTTCATCGATAATTAATTAGTATTCCTTCTGGTGTTTTATTTTTCTTTCTATTCTGTTTTAACAAGTGTCGCTTTCTATATTTTATTATAACGTTTTATTTTCATTTTACCTGACATGTACAATACCACGAGATTTAAATCAGGTGACGTGATGTTATAAAAGTTCTTTTAAACCATTCGTGTATAGAAGTAAATTAGAAGCAATGCAATAGTATGAAAAATGAGCAGCGCATAAGACAAATAAAATAATCTTTATTTAATTCTGTACTATAAAACTTAACATCCAAGAACAGAACAAATATAAAAAAATATACTCGAACTTCATTTATTCCTCATCTTATTATACAATACAATACAATGCAAACCAGAACAAATATCACACCAAACACACAAATCAAAGTGAATACAATTTCCTCAAAATTAAAAAGACAACCCACCAAAAAAAAAGTACACGCTAAAGACATTTTACTGGATTTTGAATATTGACACAATATATGACAGAACAATAACATATTCATAGTAATCGCACAATATACTGGTAGAGGATATTTTAGAAGAAAATTAAGGGCATTTACGTTTGTTGCCATGAGTAGTCAAACTGGCATAGCAAGGGCAAGTCTCAGTGTTGCCAGAAGTACCAGGAGGAACACAGTTGCATCTAGCACAACAAGTTCCACATGCCCTATTACACAATCTTGGCCTTGATGATAATCGGCACCTTGCTGCACAAGCTCCCCCACAGTCTGTACATATATAAACAACACAAAGAAATTTCACTAAGGATGTTCCAGGTTTAATATATATTTATATAAAAAGTGTATTGTTTATAATTGATACAGGACATAGGGGAATAAATATTTATAATTGAAAAAGGTGACAAAATGTTGTATAGAAATTACAACATACCAATTTTCTTGTAGGAATAAGCGGCTTCAGAAATAGCATTGCTGGTCTGCAAAAGTCAAAACATATATCACGAGTGAATAAATTAAACTTTAAATTAAGGAGTATGATTAAATTCTTAACTATATATTTAGACAGTCAACTAGATTTTTTTTTTCCACATAAATTCATGATGAAACGGTAATTCAAACCTCTTAGACTATTTATCATGAGTTCTTCTATTTTAGAACCGAAGAAATATACGTAGCATAGATATAATTTTTAAGTAAATTGCTAAGGAACAAATAAAATAACTCACCACTTGATCGGTCTGAATAGATTGGACTTGCTCGAGAAGGAGCAAGGAGAGAAGTAATGAAGCAAAGAGAGCTTTCGAAATGGCCATTGGAATTTGAAATATTTTTCTATAAATTGATAAGCTTCAATCTTTTGGTGTGACTTATGAAAAATGATTAGTAAATGGGGTATTTATAGGGGGGAAATAGTGGAAGTATATAAGGTTCATGTATATGAAGACAAATAAAATAGAAAAACACAAAAGCAAAAAGAATATTTTTTTATAAAAGAAAAAATAATATATACAAGTAGGTTTCATTTCATGCATGCGATTTTTTTCGTACGTGATGCTTAACTATACTGTAGTAGGTTAATGGGGTATACTACTAAAATAGAGAAGGAATTTAATTATTTAATTAGAAAAATATCTAACAGCTTAATCATAGAGTCTGGAATTATTAGTACATTTTCCAAAGTGTATATAATTGCTTTGGTAGGTGTTCATAGCTAACACATAAAGTCTACAAAGCTACATTACATGTAATTAATTAAAACAAGTTGGTTCCTAATTATATATATTATCCTTGGCCAAAAGAGAACTTAAGATTCCATCTAACAAATAATTCAAGTACCATTCATGCATATCTCTTTTAACACTCTTTCGTATCAATTTACCTGATATTATTTAAAATTTTAAGAGTAAAATTATTAAATTTTGATCATGAATTTAGATATAATTTTTTTTAAAATAAAATTTATATATTTAAAAATTATTTTTAAAAAAATATTATATAAATCATAATACTCTAACACACAAGAAAAAACTTTTGAAAAATATCACAAAAATCGAGATTAAAAAAAAACATAAGTTTACGGTAAATATATGTTCTCTTTGATAAAAAGTTCAACTACATATATATATA